>NC_056726.1:1430094528-1430186760 GCF_019279795.1 Protopterus annectens
CACCTGTCCCCAGTGTAGAGCAGGTTTTGCAAATTTCTTATATGGTGGCCCTAGTATATATCACAATGTCCACTGTACAGGGATAACAGACGTGAAATAGCTGAGAGGCTGGGGTACAAATCTATACCCATACATGTGACATCAAGACCAGGCAATCAGAGTTAGCAACCCCAGTATTACCCAGAGCACACTCTCAACCCATGTCTCATACACACACACATGCCGGGGCAACAGCCAATATGTGTGTAGTACACTGCATATTGGTGACTGCTAGTAACTATGGACTTAATGCAGTTGCTACAGAGGGCATGGCACTCTGTCCATCTGTCCAATAGGCACATACATGCAGACAGTGCACCTTCCCCATGTTCCCCACTGGACACCTGCAACACCTGTGGTGCCAGCACATTGTCTTTTTGCATTGACAAAGGTCTTCAGGCCAAAATCGGTCTGCCTTATGTTTCAGTAGAGGTTGAATTCCTCTCTTGTGCTGGCCGTTTGTGTTTTTTGCCAGCACATGTGACCCACAAAGGACATAGCATGCCTGAATATATGCCCTGTATGGACAGATGTTACTGACACCAGGGAATGTCATTAGCATGCTATCAATGTAGGTGCAGGGGTAACCTGCTGTCCATTACCAGTTCCTGGCACAGGTGGCCAAGAAAGGCACATCTGATGATAACCTGTGCACACAACATGGGCCCGACACCCCAGGTACAGTTCCACATATCACTGTACATGCATGTGGGAGGTGTGCACATCCCAGTCACTGTCCATATCATGGACAAAGGAACACATACATGGCAAGTGATGCACAGCATTGGCCACATGCAATAGTCACCCAGGTGACTGGATGGTGGATTCAATACCCACCTGTGTGGGCAAATGCAGAAACCACAGCCCTGAGCCACAATGCAGACCATTGTCATGTGGCCTGATGCCAAGGTATACCCATCACCTAGACTTGTATAGCCATCTGGCACAGTCGACCACCACATACCTGTGCATAAATGTACCCACACATGTCAGTCCTGGCACCCAGTGTGTGTGTGTGTGTGTGTGTGTGTGTGTGTGTGTGTGTGTGTGTGTGTGTGTGTTGTATGATGCGTATGATTACATCCACACTCACTACAACCCCCAGTGGCATACAAAAGCATGCCATCTGATGCCAGAGACCTCCCCAAACCTTTTGCCCATATAACCTCCGTATGACCCGTGTGGTGCATGTGATACCTGCAGAGTATTGTGTTGTGGCAATCTCTCTAGTGATAAGGTGTATCCCTGGCCCTACCAAGTGTGCCAATATGTGTGTGCCCCTGTGAGATTGTGGCTGTGTTGACGCTGGCACCTGTTCATGTGGACAGCCACGTGTACTTCAGCTAACCTATAGCTACCATACCCCTGTTGCAGATGTCACTCACCATCACATATATGTTCTGAAGACTCCACAACAGGTAACCTATCTGGTGCATCCAGTAACTGCATAGGACTGTGATAGCACTACATAATCATCAGGGGTTTGATACCCTGTGCTGGTAGGTGTGTGACACAAACATGCTTAGGTTTTACTCTCCCACCCCTCCCTGACTTGTCAATGCCGCTGTCTGCCTCTCTCACTCCCTCACTGGTGGATGTGGAGACCTACACCTGCTTTGCTTAGGCAGCAGCATGTGCATTTTAAGTGATGCTCATGAGCAGCTGAAGGCCTCTGCATGAATTGCAGCCCTCCCCTAGCTGATTGCATGTGGAACAGCTGTGGTAACATTCCCATAGCCAATTGCTCGGAAACACACTCCAATATCTAGGAACATCACGTTGGTGTTGGGTCTTTTCATTCCCTGTGAGCAGGAACTCGATCTGTTGTTTGGCAAACAGCATCTCAGATGGATTGGGGATTTACATCTAACAAGATGCACGGTGGAAACAGGGCAACACACAGGAGGGGGATTTGCCTGACCTGACTACAGACTGTAAGTGCTGCTATACTGCATTTGGAGTAATGCTGGTATAACAGTGTGTGTGTGTGGATATGGCTGTCCTAAATGTTTTAATACCTGCCATGTCAGTTCTATGTTTATGAGGAATCCTCATCTGTAGGGTCATCTGCAGACTGGGCAGTGTGCTGTGCCTTTGGTTTCACGTGTTACCAACAGAGCATCTATCTGTGAACTGCAGAAGGTATTGTGAGGATTGCAGTCTGTAGATGGTGAAAGCCGTGAGAGTTACTGACCTCATATCTCTCATAGGACATATGTTGCAACAAACCCTGTTACAACAGTAAATGTATGAGGTTATCACAGCAACATGTCAATATTGGCACTGCGTATGTGCTTCCAGCTATGACTCTGTCAACATTTTTACATATGTCATGCATTAAGAGGTGCATATATGCTGTACAACATCATTAGTGTCATCATATCTGATAACAAGCCAGTGAGATATCAGACTGCTACACATGTTATATACAGTAGGGGTTATATTTGATGACATGACCTGGACATTCTGTGGTTGTTTGTACAGTACTGAGGTCTGTGTACTTATGGTGAATGCCGACAGTGTGTGTATTGTTAATATGTACCTTGGCCTGTGTGCAGACTGTGGTTGATGTCATCGTCCTAGGGCCCATCCTATCTGATGTTAAATGTTGCTCCACTGTATGTTATCATATTGGGTTACGTGTTTGTAGGGCCATACACACACATGTCCCATACCACAGACAGGCATCAGACCACACTGTGTAGCAGCCCAGTATATGTAGGGTTAGTGTGTGAGTGGCACACATGAGGATGGTGTTGAACAGATAGTCCATATACTGTAATATTAAGCTAGCTAACCATATGTGGCTATGGCAGTGTTCACATTGGTTGTGGTTATGCACTTTCACACAGGTGTATCATAACCTGTGCTGTGACATGCCTGTAGAGCCTGCTATAAATGCAGGTACATGTACATTCCCCCATAGGAGATGTAGGCTAGTGTTTGGGCAGTCTGCCTGTAGCCTGCACTGTGCTTTGCTACATGACTAGCAGCTTAGTGTACTTACCCAGTGAGGTGTCATGTCAAGATACTTTCCAGATGTTCTGCTGCCGGGCCTCCTTTAACAGTCATGTATGTCAGACAGAGCAGTGGGATGTTGTACAGATGTATGTCACTATCTAGTGAGTAATATGTGGCCATGGCACCTCTGTACCAGCAGTAATTATGTGTCAGGACAGACAGAGGTGTGTGAATGCATAACCTAATGGGCGAACGTATACCAGTCGTTATGTGTTATACCCATATACATGGCTGTTAACATCCATATTGTCAGGCTTGGACCACATATTCTGCACTAAGGGGTTCTGTGTATACCTCTGGAGTGTACAGAGTGTGTCAGAATGTCCACATCTATTGGCCAATATCTCTGCTGTAGTCCACAGGAGCATTATGTGCTTGCAGCGGTACTGTACTATGATGTTATTAGGATGTCTGTCAGTAGCCAATGGTGCACACGTGAAATGTCTGTAAAGACAATCCCTATTACATTAGCAATAGTTTGCTAATATGCCTGCTATACATGCCTGACATCCCCTTGCACTATGAAGATGGGAATATAGGGGCTGAGATAGGGCTACACCCCATGTTCAGGACATATGGTGAAATTATATGTACATATGATTATCCAGATATCTATATAGATAATTACACATGTACATATCAACATATATAGATGGGTGTGTATATGTACATAGGTATGCATATACACAACCAGATATATACATATATAGAGCAGTATATGTCTACACATATATAGATAGAGATACATAATCAAATATACATATATCATGCTGCCATGCCTGCCAGCAGTCCACTGCTGTTGTATCCCCCACACATATGGTGGGGCTGGGGCCATATATGTGTGGGCTTCACCTGCACAATACATGTGTGCCCATATGCACTCCAGAGGCTAGTGTATGTAACAGTGGTATATGGCCCTGTATTACTGAGTCTAGGGGGGATGCACCATACATAACATAGGCTATTACAACATGTGGGGGTATCAGGAGTGTGGTGTTTATCCTATGACCTCTCTGTGGATATATGTTGCAGGCAACGAATGTCATTTGAATGGGTGGGTCATCCAGTGTCCAGTTGTTAGGGTGTTTTATATATATATATATATATATATATACACATATATATATATATATATATATATATATATAATATAGACATATATATATATATATATATATATATAGTCATATATATATATATATATATATATATATATATATATATATATATATATGTGTGTGTACATAGATATAGATAGATAGATATACATATATATATATATGTATATATATATATATATATATATATATATATATACATATATATATATATATATATATATATATATATATATATATATATATATATATATATAGATATATATATATACATATATTTACTATAAACTTAGAGCAGATGCTAACCCGGGTCTTAATGAAAGCCTAAACATTAAATGTGCCCAAAAATGGTATAAAGATTGAAAGTTTTTTTAAAGTAAATAGTCTTGATTTAATCAGAAGGTAGTCATAGAGTATCTGTTATTGTTGAAATGTGACCTGACAGGGTACACTATATATGTTTATTTCTTGTTTTGTTTTTTGTTTATTTTTTTATTTTCCCTCACCACCATCCACTAGGCAGGCTGATCAATACAGGTCCATCCAACCCAGTCTCTCCCCGATCCATATTTTCTTTACCCAAAGTTCCATCCCCTCCCCCCCGGCTCCACACACATAGCAACCGTCCCTTCTCTGGTTGCCAGCCCGTAGCAACCACACCACCACACGTTGCCCACCCTCCACTCCTCAGGACCCATCTTGTACATTATCCTGACCCAAGTATCTTCAGTCTTCCACACGCTGTAGTCCATGCACATAGGAACCCATGGCTGTCTACATTTTGAGGCATGGAGATACCCCAAAGAATCACTTAATTTTTCGGTGGTCCCTCTATATATATTTACATATATAGATATGTTGTATCTGTTTAGATATTAATATATTTACACGCACAACACATACATCTCTAGATGTTGCTATACATTCTGTGTACTGTTGCATGACTGGGCTGGATGTTATGTTTCTGAAAATAGCAGCTCTATGTATGTTTGGCATGGCTTAGTGGTAAATCACTTTGTGTATGCTGTGCAGGGTCCTTGGTCTGAGCCTTGCAGAGGTGGTTTATTTCGTTGCTGGGCAGAACACAGGCCCTTGGATACAGAGTGATTAAGGCACTTTAAAGCAGTTGTAAGTAGGCTTGCATTAACCTCTGGTTGCAGTTTCCTATGCTCAGTTAGCTTTCATATTGCTTAACGTGTGTAGCTTAAACCTGCTTATCCATGCGCTAATTTCTTGAAAAGAAAAAGGGGTTGATAGGAAAGTGGTGAAAAAAGGGGCACAAAGAGGGAAAGGGATGTGCAGGAAGGGTGTAGGGAAGGTCTATAGCTGCCCATTTCTTCTACAGCAACAGCTGAGCATATACACTGAATTGGGAGGTAGATTTGGACACTCAAACCCCTGGGTGGGGATGAGGACAGCAATAATAAGTTAGACCAGATTACATGTTTCCAGTGGACACGTGAGAAATGAACAGCTATGTATGGGGCGAGATATTTTGGGGGGAACAGATTGCCCTTTTTATTTTTCAGGTGAGAGTGAGATGTTGGGGAGGAGTAGTAGGTATATTTGGGGAGGTAGGTTTGGTAGGTTAACAGACAAGACAAACAAGATGCATACAGGGGCAGTATATGACACGTGTAGGGGGTAAACACCTTGGAAGGGAGGAGTGTTTGGAAGTCGCAAGCCCATGAGCCCCCAAATGGAAACAATGGGACTGAGGTTCCCACCCATGGGCAGTCACCACTGCACCTTCATGGCCCCAAAGGTGGCTGTGCTGGGGGCTGGGAAGAAGGAGCAGGCTCACTCTCTAATTGCGCCATGCAACCCTCAAGCTGGTGCAGCTTGTCTTGAATCTCCTTGTCAAGCTCGTTACGCACCACAGCCCGGACCTGATGGCAGGTGACAGGTACCTCTTCACCCCCACTCCCAGGGGGGGCCAAGCTCCATCCCCTGCGATGGATCCACCCGAAGGTGGTGCAGGTCCAATGGAGGAGGAGGTCCCAGGCTGGGTCCCAGATGTGCTGGTACCCGGTGCCATGGCCATCTGAGGTGGGACAGGTGGGTCTGCTGGGACCGGCATTCCCATATGAGCTATGGTGTTGCAGTTTTAAGGAAGATATCAGTTAGTAATAGTCAATAGCATTCAGGAGTAGTTATAACAGCTTGCATAGGTGTTCCCATTAACCCAAGTCACCAGAATTACAACAGTTGCAGAGCAAGTAGAACACACACATATATGGGACAACAGTGGCCATTTCAACAGCATGCAGGTTTCATTGATGGGAACAGGTCACCAATATGGGAGTATTTTAACATGACACATTCATAGAACCAAATGTGAATATTTATAAATCAATAGGACATATGTCCCAACAACAGTTTGGAGTGTACACGTACCCATTGAGGTGTGTAATTAGGTTATTGTAGCACATATGGTGGGGGTGAGAGAGAGACTTCAATTAACAACTAATATGACCTGCGGTGGTGGTGCTGCGGTAGCATTGTCGCCTCACAGTAAGACGCTGTCCGGTTCGATTCTCAGCTAGAGTGTCTTCTGCATGGAGACATGCGTGAATGGGCATATCTTTATTGAAGGTTGTGCGTCAGGGCTGGTAACTCGGCACGTAAAAATCAACTACCAATCATTAGCGGACCGGAGTTCCGCTGTGGCGACCCCTAACCGGGAAAAGCCGAAAGACACAACAAGACACAACAACATACCCCTATAGTTTTCACAACTTTCTTAGTCACTGCAGTGATCTGTCCCTTACATGTATTATTACACTACCTCATGTTCTTACTTTGTACAATGGTATGTTTGTAGATTAGTATCTATGTGGGCTGTGTCTTACGTATAGTCTACACCTCTTATCTGGTATAGCTGTTGAGAAAATCACTGTTAAGACTACCTGACATATTCTACACATACTCCCAGATTCCATGCTCGTAGACAAGTATATAAGTGAACTGTGTTGTACCTGCAGTCTACACCTCTTACCTGTTATAGCTGTGGAGGAAATCTTTGTTAACACTTCCTGACAAATTCTACACATACTCCCAGATTCCATGTTGATGTTATACACATACCTAACAATCTGTTATTGCACACACTCTGGTCAAGGCTTGACAGGATGCAGGTGTTAATGTGACATATTTTGAGAATAGCCGTCATACACTTTGGATGAGATGCTGCAATGACAGGTTTGTTCTCATATACATTCTCTGACTATGTTCAGGTCTGACTATCAATTATATTTCAGTAAAAGCTGCATACATGTCTTGGATCATCACACTGATTTGTCAGGGGAACAGGTTACTGGGCAGCAGATTTGGGCCATTTATCTGGACATGCTGGACAGATCAGAAGAGTTGAGAGGTATGACTATGCATACAGCTTACTATCTGAACATTCTGCCACAGTCTGTAGAGTTGATGGTTATGATTATGCTTACAGATTACTATCTAAACATTCTAGCAAATTCTGTACAATTGTTGGGTCTAATTATGCATACAGCTTTCTATCTGAACATTCTCACAGACTCTGTATGGCTGTGGGATATGATTATGTATACAACTTACTACCACTCCCATGATTCAAACCCCTGCTGTGTGTGGTAAAAATATTACAGTTGACATCACAGTACGCTGTGCTTTCAGGGAATTGGTGTGAAGCATTCCAGTGTTTTCTGTCTGCCTCCCTCAGTTGTACAATATGAATGACCTCTTGGGACTTCCAACATTGTTATATTGAACTTCCTACACATTTTATCTGCATTCAACAGTGTGGGTAACACTGCTTAATACAACATTACTATTTACATAATGAAACAGTACAACATATGACAGCAGAATGTACACAAGCACTCCAGGGGGGGTAACACTGCTTAATACAACAGTACTATTTACATAATGAAACAGTACAACATATGACAGCAGAATGTACACAAGCACTCCAGGGGGGGTAACACTGCTTAATACAACATTACTATTTACATAATGAAACAGTACAACATGTGACAGCAGAATGTACACAAGCACTCCAGGGGGGGTAACACTGCTTAATACAACATTACTATTTACATAATGAAACAGTACAACAAATGACAGCAGAATGTACACAAGCACTCCAGGGGGGGTAACACTGCTTAATACAACAGTACTATTTACATAATGAAACAGTACAACATATGACAGCAGAATGTACACAAGCACTCCAGGGGGGGTAACACTGCTTAATACAACATTACTATTTACATAATGAAACAGTACAACATATGACAGCAGAATGTACACAAGCACTCCAGGGGGGGTAACACTGCTTAATACAACATTACTATTTACATAATGAAACAGTACAACATATGACAGCAGAATGTACACAAGCACTCCAGGGGGGGTAACACTGCTTAATACAACAGTACTATTTACATAATGAAACAGTACAACATATGACAACAGAATGTACACAAGCACTCCAGGGGGGGTAACACTGCTTAATACAACATTACTATTTACATAATGAAACAGTACAACATATGACAGCAGAATGTACACAAGCACTCCAGGGGGGGTAACACTGCTTAATACAACAGTACTATTTACATAATGAAACAGTACAACATATGACAGCAGAATGTACACAAGCACTCCAGGGGGGGTAACACTGCTTAATGCAACATTACTATTTACATAATGAAACAGTACAACATATGACAGCAGAATGTACACAAGCACTCCAGGGGGGGTAACACTGCTTAATACAACATTACTATTTACATAATGAAACAGTACAACATATGACAGCAGAATGTACACAAGCACTCCAGGGGGGGTAACACTGCTTAATACAACATTACTATTTACATAATGAAACAGTACAACATATGACAGCAGAATGTACACAAGCACTCCAGGGGGGGTAACACTGCTTAATACAACATTACTATTTACATAATGAAACAGTACAACATATGACAGCAGAATGTACACAAGCACTCCAGGGGGGGTAACACTGCTTAATACAACATTACTATTTACATAATGAAACAGTACAACATATGACAGCAGAATGTACACAAGCACTCCAGGGGGGGTAACACTGCTTAATACAACATTACTATTTACATAATGAAACAGTACAACATATGACAGCAGAATGTACACAAGCACTCCAGGGGGGGTAACACTGCTTAATACAACATTACTATTTACATAATGAAACAGTACAACATATGACAGCAGAATGTACACAAGCACTCCAGGGGGGGTAACACTGCTTAATACAACATTACTATTTACATAATGAAACAGTACAACATATGACAGCAGAATGTACACAAGCACTCCAGGGGGGGTAACACTGCTTAATACAACATTACTATTTACATAATGAAACAGTACAACATATGACAGCAGAATGTACACAAGCACTCCAGGGGGGGTAACACTGCTTAATACAACATTACTATTTACATAATGAAACAGTACAACATATGACAGCAGAATGTACACAAGCACTCCAGGGGGGGTAACACTGCTTAATACAACAGCACTATTTACATAATGAAACAGTACAACATATGACAGCAGAATGTACACAAGCACTCCAGGGGGGGTAACACTGCTTAATACAACATTACTATTTACATAATGAAACAGTACAACATATGACAGCAGAATGTACACAAGCACTCCAGGGGGGGTAACACTGCTTAATACAACAGTACTATTTACATAATGAAACAGTACAACATATGACAGCAGAATGTACACAAGCACTCCAGGGGGGGTAACACTGCTTAATACAACAGTACTATTTACATAATGAAACAGTACAACATATGACAGCAGAATGTACACAAGCACTCCAGGGGGGGTAACACTGCTTAATACAACAGTACTATTTACATAATGAAACAGTACAACATATGACAGCAGAATGTACACAAGCACTCCAGGGGTTATACGTTTATTCACAAGATATTACACCTTTATTTCCACGCAACCTATATGACAGTCTTCCTGCCATATTGTCTTTTTTATTCAGTGCATCCCATACACAATACATTTTTATACTGGTACAACACTTTCTAGAACTGTTATATTTATTTGTTATGACAGTACATGCAAGATTAGTACTAACCTGCCTCATGATGCAGCCTTTGCAGCCTAGCAGCATGGGCTTGCTGGTATGCAGCCCACTCATCTGCAGCTGTCAGAGAAATGCAGTGATATTTAGCTATTTCCTATCCATAGTATACACAAGCTAGGCGATCATTATCTACGTAGTAGAATGAGTACTTACTCAGTGCTGTGGCATTGGCCATCTGCCTTGACTCATAAATCCACTGCTCCAAGAGATCCCCCTCTGCCGCTTCAGGTCAGCATGATGATGCCGGACCTGCTCACCAGTCCAGGGGATACCAGTGGCACTGGTGAGGTCACTAGTTAGACTGTCTCAGGCCTCCACTTTATACTGAGAGCCCTGGTACTGGCCCTGCAGTAGTCGCTGCTCATGGTGTTTCACCAGGAGCCATACCATGAATCTAGACTCTTGGGTGCCCCAGTGCTGCGATCTAAATCTAGTGCCTTCCCCAACTCCAGCCATTCTACCTACAGTAGGGAGCTGCAACAGTTATGGGAAGTATTTGTGCCTGTGGGGTTTAAATACACCCAATTTACCACACTTTCCTGTGACTGGATGGTTTTGAAAAGGCTAAGCTATGGGCTCAACTGCTTACCTAATTTTGACATTGCTTAAAGGGGTATACCACTGGGCAGATTGAGTTAGGCAGTCTACACATTGCTTACACTAAGTAAGCTGAACTGTGCAATGCTTAGCATTGCTTAATATTTAATTAGCATTATAATTTCCATTTGACATTGATTTATTATTTGTTACATGTTATATCTCTGTCTGGTTTCTGTGATTCATGTGTACGTACACTGTATGGGTCCTAGGGACTTCACCATTTTATTACAATAACACTTCACATCTGGCCTTACTGCAGTATTCCACTTCACATATTTATGTTATGTAGCAGGTTATACAACATCACTTTCACATGTTCAGTTTGATTTTCTTATGGTGAGGATTTGTTTGTTGAAACCTCAATCTTATGTACTGCTATGATGGATTAGTGGTTAACTACTGTGACCCTAGTATACAGGGGCTTGGGTTTGAGCCTTGCAGAGGCTGTTTATTTTGTTGCTGGGCAGAACACGGGCCATTGGATACAGAGTGATTAAGGCACTTTAAAGCAATTGTAAGCAGGTTTGCACGTGTTTGCGCAGCAGTCTGAGTAAAATCTAACAAGAAGAAAAAGAGAAAGGATTCACAGTCAGTCAATATATTACAGTCATTAATGTGATCCACAATCAACAACTGCTAAATATATGGTACTAATAGCAAAGTTAAAATGTTAATCAGAGTCAAAATTTATCGTATTATTTGTCCTTCACCACTGGATTAGCCAATTTAACAAGTCCCTTTTCAGACCAATAATTATCACTGGCTGAATCTGACTTGCCTGAGAAAATACCTAACTGGGATTTCTCTCCAAAAGGCCTAATCTCTTCATTTCTGGTGCCTGACTTTCCTTAATGATGTGGATCTCTGTTTTTGGAGTAAAGTTCCATCACAGGAATCTAACTGACTAGGGAGCCACATGCAAGCTTGAATTTTCCCCCATCTCAGACATTTCTGTAAGCAAATTTGCATGATGAGTGGTCATGAGCAGAGTGTGTGTGTGTTTGTGTGTGTGTGTGTGTGTGTGTGTGTGTGTGTGTGTGTGTGTGTGTGTGTGTGTGTGTGTGTAATTCTAAAGAAGAAGAAGCTCTACAATGTGTACAGGCAAATCAGCATGGTCAGGCATGGTATATGTATGATATATGAATCTGTAAGTGTGTAGCGACCATCTGTTGCATACTTGTCTGACAGTCTTCGCATTCCTGCTTCTGTAGTTCATCTGTTAATTGGAGTGGTTTATACAATGTAAGTGAAGATGTTGGTGGGTTCTAGCCTCTTAAAGATCATATGCTGTTTGTGTTTTTTCTACTTTCAGACTGCAAGTGTATAATCAGAATTGCTGTGGGTTTCTCTAATATCACTTGTTTTATTGATTCTGTAGCTCAAACTGTAAATGAAGGGCTTTCCACAGTGTAAGTAGGGAAGTTGCGGGTTTAATGTCCCTCAGAGTTGTATGCTTTTTTGTATTTATTGTCTTTCATTTTGCAAGTGTGTTATCATCATTTGCATTGTGTTTCCCCACCACAACTTGTCTTACTCCATCTGTAGCTCAACCTGTAAATAAAGAATGTTATATATTATCAGTAGAGGGGATTGTGGGTTCAGGTCCTATCAGGGTCTTGTGTTCTTTTTTGCTTTCATTCTGCAAATGTGTAATCACCAACTGATGTGTGTTTCCCGATTGCACTTTTTCTCACTGCTTCTGTTTTTGAACCTGTAAATGAAGTGCTAAAGCCATATTAGTGGGGAAGGCAATGTGTTTGGTTTATTCAAATCCAATAGGGGTTTCTTATATACACAGCATTGTTACAGTAGGTGCTTGCTTCTTAACATTTGCAGTGTACTTCTGGTACAGTGGACAAAGTCTGCTGATGTAGTAGCTACTTTTGTTTGTTTTATTGCTATTTTTCTCTTCTCCACCCATTATGTTATTTTACATTTTTTTCAGTTTGTTGGCATTTATATATGGGGTTCATACCACCTTAACCATGGCCATCAACAACACTTTCCTTTGCAGCACTGTCAATGTTCTATGTCGCCCTACTACCCCATAATGGTCCTACCTTAATCTTAGTTCCCTTACTAACTTCCTCAAGCTATATTCTCTGCATATATAGTGTTATATCAGAAGATACATAGATCAGGTGACATGACACATGACTCTGTAGGGCTACCACTTACCTTCTTCCTCGTGCACTACTGTGCTCTGGCAGGGAGGGACGGGCATTTATTTATTTATTTATTTATTTATTTATATTTGTTATTTGTTAACTGAGCCAGTAAGCTTGTCTAAGGACACTTTCAGCCACAACCCCAGCCCTTAGGACAAGAATACTAAAATTTCAATTAGATATACACTTCTTCAAATTTACATTTGAATAAAACTGAAGTGGAACTGGAGACAAAACACAATCTATTAATGAAAACACAGCCTTAATATAGTTGAGGAACTAGCTTTGACATAACATAAGGAAGAAGAAGATTGTCATGTGATCTAAGTTGCATTATGAATTACAGTAAGGCTTGAATAGTTTATGTGGAATTGGTGACATGCAAAGAGATGAGACGCTTGGCTTCAAATGTTTAGATCCACTGTCTAGAAAGAGATTAAATGCTTGATTTCAAACAGGTTATTGATTGGATAGTGATCAATGTTTGTAAGATGGAATTCAATATATATATATATATATATATATATATATATATATATATATATATATATATATACTAAATAACCTATATACGATATATTAAAGAGACAGTTTCTCTTCAGATTGCAGAGTAGATCAGAGTATTTGTCACACCCATGGGTAGGGTTTACAATAATGTCTTAGCCGGTATCCTTCTACTCAATATATATATATATATATATATATATATATATATATATATATATATATATATATATATATACTAAATAACCTATATACGATATATTAAAGAGACAGTTTCTCTTCAGATTGCAGAGTAGATCAGAGTATTTGTTACACCCATGGGTAGGGTTTAGAATAATGTCTTAGCCGGTATCCTTCTACTCAATATATATATATATATGTATATATATATATATATATATATATATACATACTAAATAACCTATATATGATATATTAAAGAGACAGAGTTTACAATAAGGTCTTAGCCTTTATCCTTCTACTCACTGTATATATATATATATATATATATATATATATATATATATATATATATACTAAATAACCAATATACGATATATTAAAGAGACAGTTTCTCTTCAGATTGCAGAGTAGATCAGAGTATTTGTCACACCCATGGGTAGGGTTTAGATTAATGTCTTAGCCGGTATCCTTCTACTCAATTTATATATATATATATATATATATATATATATATATATATATATATATATATATATATATATATATATATATATATATATATATATATATACTAAATAACCTATATACGATATATTAAAGAGACGGTTTCTCTTCAGATTGCTGATTATATCAGAGTATTTGTCACACCCATGGGTAGGGTTTACAATAATGTCTTAGCCGGTATCCTTCTACTCAATATATATATATATATATATATATATATATATATATATATATATATATATACTAAATAACCTATATACGATATATTAAAGAGACAGTTTCTCTTCAGATTGCAGATTAGATTAGAGTATTTGTCACACCCATGGGTAGGGTTTAGAATAATGTCTTAGCCGGTGTCCTTCTACTCATTATCTCTGAAGCACTCTCATGCTGTTTCACTGAGGAGATTTTCAGGAAAGGAAGATTTAAACCCTTGAAGAGAATCATGGTCTCTTACCTCTGGTGGGAGTTTGTTTCATTGGGCAAGGTTCAACCTGGGAAGGGCATGCCCTCCTATGACTGGTTTGAAAGAGTCATGTTCATCGTGTGTGCAGGGTACTTGTTTAAGGTGCTCCTTGAGTAGAGGCATGGTAGAGATTAGTAGCCCAGGGTCTTAGTAGACAAATACAGAGGAAGGAGAAGGTTACAGAAACAAGAGGAGGTCATTAATAACCACCACTCTTTGTAGATGCAGTCAATGGCATAGATCCTTAGGAGACCCTCAAGATTAATGCCAGACCCAGCTCTGTATCAGAAAAGGTTTGTGGGTGGAGGTGAAAGAAAGAACAGAAGGACCCAGAAAGTATGACTCGGAAGGAGGTGGGGGGGGGCAAATGAATGAGGAAGAGCAGAAAGCAGAGAAGTTGGAGACAAAGTTATGTTCATTGGTGTGTTCATAGGTGTATATTAGGCCAATGTCCCTGGGGCCTTTACAAGCCTAGCCCATAGAAGTACCCTGGCATTATCCTGCCTGTCATTAGTTCCCAGTGCCTCTATCAAGTAGAGCCACTGGAGTGATCCCCAGGGTGAACTTTCTATTTCCCATCCACTCATCAAGATTTTGCTTGAAGAGGACTAGTGAGGTGCTCTGCTTGACATGTATAGAAAGTATATTCCAGTGCATGGGTAGTCTCTGGGTTATGAACCTGTCCCTCCAGCATGTTCTGTTGATTGTGGTAATGAGGTTGAATTCTCTGGAGTGTGTGGTAAGCTGGGATTGGGATTTCTTTAGATGTAACATTTCTATGTGTGGTATAAAGGCATTTGCAGATAGTAAGGCTGGATACAGGCAGATCTAGCATCATTTTTTTCTTATAAAAAATAGTGGCTATTATTTTCCAAGTACAATTTTGAATGAGGGTCATAAATGCATAGGCACTGGTGGAGCTGATAAAAATCTTCTTGTGTTTAAGTTGAGGAATACTAAAGGAACACTGGAAAATAAAGCAAATTAAAGATAATGAAGGTTTATTCCATGGTAACTCTGGGGAGTTCAGGAAGGTTGCTGAGATTTTTTTTATCCGGATTTTATACAGGGGTGAACTGCATGTTTCCTGAGGAAAGTCTTACAAAGTTTATCATACACTAGAAGGTACTGAGGTTAATCCAATCTGAAAGACAGTTATTAGTTGCATATACTGGTATAGGGACGATAAAGCAGGGAGAAAGAATGGATTTTGTGAGATTTCTACAATGATCCGGATGCTATTTAGACCCAGATATGGCCATGTTAAATGCAGATTTTAGTGGAAGTAGCTTTGACTTTTGCTGACAGAAGCTCATATAATAATTTTTCCTAAAAGTAAGCTGGAGATAAATGACCCTGCACTCTACTGGCCTATGCACTAGTACTCTCCACAGCAATGAATATATATATATATATATATATATATATATATATATATATATATATATATATATATATATATATAAATGTATGTATAATAACTGAATCTGTAAAGAAAGAGAAGGATAGTTTTGTTAAAGCCAGATGTCCTTAAGATCACTGGAGACATTTGTTAGATTTTTAAGCCATGAAAAAGCAATGGCTGAAGAAAACAGTCGTGGTTCTATTTGGTATTAACAAAGTATATGAATAGTGATTTGGGACTCTTTGTATATGTATAGAAATGGTTCAGATTGGGTACACCTTTGTAGGATGTCTTATGGCATTATATGGCCACTCATCATTATGGGTAGTAATTAATAAAGAATTTTAAATCAGTAACTTAGGAAGTAGTAAATATCAGGAATGCCTGTTGCCCTGTTTTCTTTTCATGTTATTTATTGAACTTTTCTCTCAGTATGTGCAAACTTCTTCTGTGGGATCACATGCATTTGGAAGTTAAATTTATTTGCAGATGATTTCATGGTCCTTCTCTATGATGCAGAAAATACTTTGTTGTATGTATTGCAAGATCTTTTGGTTAGCAATCTGGACTTTAATTGATCGTTCTCTTAAGTTACTTTTTGTAAGGCTTGCCCTGATTGCTAGTTGTAACCGAAGGGGCTACAGAGCATGGGTTGAGATTAATACAAGTAGGCCAGAGAGTCTGTGAATGATGTGTAATATTCTGATTATTAAAAGTTGGGTCTGTGTTGCACTCACAGGAATTTCAGATGAATACCTTGACGGTTAGAGTAGCTTTTATAAATGTAATAGTTCTACATCATGTCCTAGTATACGCACGTCATACCAGGTGAGAAAAAGCTTAAGCTTTTACAAATAATGCGTGAAAGGTTTATATTGAGAAGAAATGTTTAAAAGATTATTAAGAAAATAATTACCTAGAAAGGGTTGGGGTTTTCAGACCTTCCTAAATAGTTTGCAATAATAAATTTAGGAAATTTCCATAGTTTGCCAGAGGAATCCTCCAAGAATGGAAAGAAGACAAAAGGTGAAGTGATAGCTTATCCAATTGCATGCTGGAAATAACCAAAAAGACAAATGTTTTTGCAGAAAGCATAATATATATGTTAAGTTACATTGGCTGGTGGTTGATTCTTTTTTGGGAAGATATATGAATTCAAAATGAAGGTAAGGCAAGCCAGAATTTCCAAATGAAATAGATGGAATAAAATGGGAAATTCAAGGTGAGGTAGCTTTTGCAATGGAAAGTAAAAGTGGAAACACGTCTTGGAAATCTTTTGTTCACATCCAAGCTGATTTAAAAATTCCCAGTAATGTGCACAGCTGGATTATTGAAGTATCTAAAGAAAAAATGAATTAATAAATGTTAGCACAGTTCTAATAGCTACATATCTGCAAAAGATTAGCCAAACATAAGCCACTGAATCAACTATGACTGCAGAGATTTACTGAGAGCTTTGTAGTATAAAAGAATAAAAGGATTTCCAGCCTTTGAAAGAGTGATGGGGTCAGGAGTGGGATAAATTAAAACAGGAAGTTCACTGGAAAAACATAACAAGTGCTCATAGACTTCAAAACAAAAAGGCCCCTCTGTGAACAAATGCTCAGCATCCTTCATAGGTTGAGTCTGTAGTCTAAGAGTTAGTGTTATGCTGGTTCTGTGACCATATTGAGATTGGAGAATTTTACATAATGTGGAATTGTGTGGAAATGAATAAAATCTGGACAACTTTTTTAGCAACAACTTCTAAGATTTATCATGAACGACTATTAGCACCATTGGCAACTTTTGTTTTAGGATAAGGGTTAGAAATATGTTGTATAGGAGGGAATGAACTAGAAAGGGAAGGCTAGGAGTAGGGATCATGAGGGTTTGCAGTAGAAATTTGATCACAAATCACTGGAGAAAAGTAGTTAGAGATGTGGCTCTAAAGGGTAGGTACAGCTGATGCCAATGATATCTACTGGGGAAGAACTTAAGTAGAGGTACAATATACTGATGAGAGGAATGCAAAAACTGACTTAAAGTCATGGCAAGTAAAGTGACAGAGTCCAGTCATAAAAGAACAGAAGAAAGTTGTAGGTATATTTCAGCAATTTCAAAGACTAGTGTGTTTTTGTCATAATGTAATTGAACAGTTAATTGAACTTAAGCCTTAGGGTCTGGTGAGAGATTAAATATAGGATAATGTTAGTGATGTGCCTTCAGTGTAAAAACAGGGGAGGCACCCTCTTAGACTGGTGAGTTCTGCCTCTTCATTCTGGTGCAGTTATTGTTTTTTGCCATGATAAATAATTAGGCTGGCAGTATTGGTTATTATGCAATGACTGGCCATTAACATTGAAAAAAGTAGCATGCTGATTGGTCAGCACAACTAGCGTGCCCATTGTAAATCCGAGTATATACCAATTAAATAAGGTCCAGTCGCCTAGACTTTATTCCATTAGTATGTTGTTGTTGTTGTGTCTTTCGGCTTTTCCCAGTTAGGGGTCGCCACAGCGGAACTCTGGTCCGCTAATGATTGGCATGTCTGCACACAGAAGACGCTCTAGCTGAGAATCGAACAGGACAACGTCTTACTGTGAGACGACAACGCTACCGCAGCACCACCACCACAGTGACACTTTCTTCCATTAGTATATGCAATGAAAATTCTACTTTTTTCTAATTAAAAATAAATAAATAAACTTACTAAACTAGGGACAACAAACCAATGAGAGATATGGGACAGACAAAAATAAAAGGATAATCAGGTACCTTATGCAAAACTTGAGAAATTATCCTTTTATTTTCTCTGTCCTGTCTCTCCCATACATTACAAGTCTCCAAGTTTCTTTTATTTTAATTAAAAACAAAACAAAACAAAAAAAGCAATGGAGATCTAGGATTTTCTATTGCTTCCTATACTCAGCATTGATGTACTGCATAAGTCTGAGAATGAAACTCCCATACACATGGACAATACATCAGAAAAAGTAGCAGGATATCCAACGAAAGCAGAAGAGCAGCATGGAACCTTTATACAAAGACATAATTTAAGAAAAGTAAATAATATTTTCTAGATAATGTCATTGTATAATAGCAATAACTATCTCAGTGGTGGTATATATTGAAGAGAACACCCTTTGAGGTTGGCTGTGCATGTCTACTGACATCTGCAGCTCAAAAGCTTAGCAGCTACATTTCTCGTACTTATTGCTAAAGAATTTTACTTGAGAAACTATATTCCATATAATATACCAACTGTGATTGTTTTTGAAATGGTGGAAGAGGAAGTTTATTCTTTTCTATATGTCATTTTTCTTTTGGAGTTGTATTGTTTTCGATGCAAATTATGTTATTTCTTGTATGATGGAAACTACAGACCCATAAATCTCAGTACTCTCTTATACAAAAATATGGAATGAACTGTCATGGAAATGATCAATAATGAGATAGGAAACATCTGGACATTGGGCCCAGTACAGTTTGGTTTTGTCAAGGGCAGGTCATGCCTACTCAGTCTGGTAAAGTTCTTTGAGAAGTTCACCAAAACAATAGACAAGGACAAAAAAGTTTACAATGCCTACCTTGACCTGGACAAGGCATTTAACACAATAGTTTGGCATTGTTGACAAACTCAAGAGGTTAGATATAACACATTATGTCACCTGTTAGATAGCTGGCTGGCTCACAGACAGGACTTAAGATGTTAGAATTGGGGAGTCCACTTCTACAAACGAGATTCCCTTGGGTTTCAGTCCTGGGGCTGCTCCTTTTTGCCATCTACTTTTCTGAAGCAAGGTCAATATCAAGGACCTCTGGATGACTAAATTTGCTGATGATTGCAAATTAGGAGCAGCCACAGAACCCCTCACCAATACTAATGTTCTCCAGGAAGGGCTGACACAGACAAATAACTTGCATCAGAACAATGGACTAAAATTAAATGCCAAGAAATGCATAATAGTGTCCTTTGGGAAGTAATCCACCACTGGTAACTATCATATTGACAACACAGCCCTAAAAGTTGACCTAGTAGTCAGAGACTTAGGAACACTTGTAGACAGTAATCTAGCCTTTGCATCATGTATCTACAGCAGTGAGAAAATCATTCTATGTTGTGCAACATATAAACAAAGATATGGCATCTAGATCCATAGAGGTCACTGTCCCACTGTAGTCACCATTCACCGGACCTATCTTTGAGTACAGTGATTTCTTTGGTATGTACCTAACCCATCACATTCAACAGCTGGATCATTCATAGAGGCTCTTCACTAAAAGAATATAGGGTGAAAATGATTTGTGCAATGCATACCTTCTTAAAACACTATTCCTGTATTCTGTCTCCTAGAGGCTGTTGAGGGGAGGTCTGTGCCTGGCATATGAGGCATTGTCAGACCACATTCTGATGGACCTCCAGCATATCAACAAAACATACAGCACCAGAATTACCCATTCTAAAGACTGAAACCTTGCCTGTGATATGAATAGTATATGCTAGAGAGACAGGTATGTATCCCATAGACTACCCCTTCTCCGGAACAGGTTCTCCATCCAAGTGAAGCAGAGTTCCTTCATAACCCAATTGAAATGTAACTTGGACAAATCTAGCAGACACAGGCATCCTGCAAATGTTTAATCTTCCATGCCCATGCTTACACTTATCAAGGGTACCAGATTTTGTCAGAGTTTTGGGTTACATGGCTAGGCTTACAAAGGTCTCAGTGGTTGTTAGCATAGTACATACCTATAAACCTGTGATGTCATGATTAAATATCATATAATTTTATATGAAAAAAGCTTCAGATAAAAAGGTGTATACATAAAAATATGAATTCTGCAGCATCCAGTATTTTGTTGTTAAAACAGATAAAATAACAGTGCCTAGTCAGCTAAAAAGATAATTCTGTAAAAATGTACCTAAGTTCTTATTATGTGTTATACTAGCCATGACTCTCTTTAAAAACAATGCAAAAAGTTCAGGACTGTTCAGTGTGCAATGTGTATCTTTACAATAATCTAAGGGAAAACATACTTTGTTTTCCAGTTCCTGTGAGACCATCAGAAGCCTAGCTATCATCTGGCAAAGAGGGAAGCTGCCCACCTGCAAACAGTTAAGAGGCACAATTGGATCTTGAATCTGTTACTGGTATTCAGAAATGCTGGTATTGCATTTGTGGTCCAAACTGAAGTGTATTTGTGCTCTTTGTGTGACAGAAACTGCAGCAGCTGCTATATACAAATTACAGGAAATTTACTTCATTTTCATTACAAAGACATGGGGCAGGATTCATGAAGGCTTGCACGGAGTGTAAGAGACGTGTAACACTCCATGCAAGCCTCGCGATCCAGGAACAGCCCTAAACTCCGTGTAAGAGACGAGCTAAAACGTCTCTTACACGGACTGGGCGTGGACATGATAAATACCTCACTTGCAGTTGAAAGGTAGGCAAATGAGGTATATTAGCGATCCACGAAGCAGAAACCAGCCCGTGTAAGAGACGTTTTAGCTGCAGAAATGTACTCAGTTGACAACTGATTATGTTTATGCAAAATTCACAACAGAGCCATGTCAGCTCCAAATAAAGGGTGCATATGTGTCAGGCAGCATGCCAATGGCCAAATATGTGGCCATTGGCAAGGTAACCCGATGCAAGGCACAGGACTTCAGGCACTCTGGTCCAACGCAGTAAAAGTATACAAGTAGCTTGTAGGATAAATTTAATAAAGCGCTTTTCGTTGCCTTACTTAAGGCAACTTCATCAGATTACAAATTACATTCAACAAGCCCATTTAAATAACGTTTCACTAACAAGCAGGATCATCATGTGATCAAGTTTAAACAGATCACTTTTCACAAAAAAGTTTCAAAAGAATCTTATAAAAGTGTTAATATATTATCTAAGATAACATTGTGTATTATGTTTACTTATAAAAATCATCACTAAGCATATCCACTTGCACCTATGTACAAAGTGTAAATAGTGCATATATTAAAACTATGTATGTATACAAACTGTTAAAAACAATAGAAAAAACCTCATATAAAACACACAATAAGTTCATTATAATAACCATTGCCATAATACTAACTCAACTAGTGTGGGTAATACTTTCAATAGATGCAATCAACAAAAGGTGAACACAAAGCTACACGTTATCTTTTTAAACTCCTTAATTTTAAAAGACATTTAATGTTACAATGATCATTTAGCCCTGGTTCACAAAAAGCGTTGGTTTTTATTTGCCATCAAAGTTCAAGCTCCTCAAGTAACAAGTTAAAAGGCCCACCCCGAATGTTATGTTGGATTTGATCAATAACTTTAAAAGTAAAGTTGTGGGTAGGATACGTCAACTTGTGTCTAGCAAGAGCATTGTAACCTTTGTTGGTGTTCATGGCGTAAATGTGTTCATATATTCTATCTCTGAGCCTACGCTCAGTTTTCCCTATGTAGAATGCTTTACAAAGGGAACAGAAGGCAACATAAATCACCATTTTTGAATTACAATTTAAGTTGTGCTTCATATAAAATTTCTTGCCACTAATGTTAAATGTATAACCTAAATTAATGTATTTACACATATTACAACATCCACAGCTAGTCATACCTACCAGTCTATGTATGTTATTATGGTTTTGAACTTCTAATATATTTTTTAAGTTGTTACCCCTTCTAAAAATAATTCTTGGTCTCTGGTTTAATTTCTCCACCAAAAATTTGTCTTGTTTTATCAGTTCCCAGTTCTTAAGTAGGACACTTCTTACCATCATATTGTCACTGCAAACTGTTGTGATGAAACTGTATTCAAAGTTCTCTTCCCTATTTGGTTTAATGATCTGACTACTACTCAAATTGTCACTATCTGATTCTAAATTTGATCGACTATGGTTTGGTGTGTCAGACATTACTTCGTCCCCTAAAATTGGTTTCAAGAGGCCACAAGACCTTTTACAATAGATTTCATCAAAAATTGACTCAATTAAGGACAGGGGGTACCCTCTTTGTTGGAACATACAAGTTAATAGGTTGCATTCATTACAAAAATCAGATTCCCGAGACACCATTCTAGCCGCCCTAACCATTTGACCTTTAACAATGGATCTCTTTTGTGGGTTTGGATGGAAGCTAGAAAAGTGGAAAAATGTATTGCAGTATGTATCCTTATGGTGTATTCTTGAAAAATACTGTTTTTTCACCCTGTCCTTGGACAGGTGTACATCAAGATAGTCTATACTAGTTTCCTGAAAGTTGTATGTAAATCTAAGGAAACTAGTTGTAGAATTAAAGTATTCCATCATTTTACTTGCAGAATCCGAGTTACCTCTAAACATAATAAAAATATCATCCAGGAACCTGGTATAGTACAGAATGTTACACATACAACTAAGGTTATTAAACACATAGTTCTTCTCCCAGTATGCCATCACTGTATTGGCAAAACTTGCCCCACAGGGTGACCTCATAGCTACCCCCTGTTTTTGCAAGTATAAGTCATTGTAAAAGGAAAAGAAGTTGTTAGTTGAAATAATATCTAACAGCACTTCAACTAGATATATTTCTTCACTTGATGCTTTTTTACTGTGAAGAAATAGACTCGTCCATTCCACCCCTTCTAAATGGGGGATTGACGTGTACAAGTCTTTGACATCTATGGTCAAGACGTTATTATAGGGATCAAAAGACAGTTCATTAATTTTCTGGAAGAATGTCCAAGAATCCCTACAGACCTTTCTTTCAGTTGTTAAAATTTGCAGGTTCACTGGAAGAAAAACTGGTGTGGTTATTAGCAAAAAATCTTAAATTAAGTTCAGTTACCATTTCAAACATATTAAGCAGCGAATGTAGCGGGGGGTTGAAGGTACTAGGAATACGAAATGCAGAAGGTGGACAGAAATCTGTTCCCAAAGTATTACCCAATAAAAACTTTAAATTAAGTTTTCTTACAAATAGTTTTAAATCTTTCACAGTATGTACTATATCCATTTGACGGCTTGGTACAAATGTGTTTCCTCTAGCTAAAATATCTACAACAACTGGGACAATTTCAATAGAAGAATAATTATATATATGAAAGTCACCAGTCTTATTTTTGACAATAGCAACACCATGTTGCAAGTCCTTTGTTAGTTCTTGTATTTGCTGTTTCTGCGATTTTGGTTTTTTTGAGGATCCTTGTTGATCTTTTTCAGTATTGCTCCGGAATTGGAGTCCTTGTGAAAATTTAAACTATTCGAGTTATGACTAGGACTGTTTGATGTTTCGTTGTAAGTAGAGCCACCTTTATTGTTGTTGGAACGAATACGCTCACTTCGCCTGATGGTATTGTTAGAAGGTTCATCATTTGCGTCGGTTAAACACTTAGAATTCTCTGCATTAATTCCCCTGTTGTTTACAACACTAGTAGTTGCCCTCCCAACTTGAGATGTAGGTGGTTGGGGGTAAGCAAGACCATTCTCATAAGCAGTACGGTCTCTGTTCAACTTTTTAATTTTGTTAAGTTTAAGCCTATCCAGCAGTTGTTCGATGCTGGAAAAACATCTCCCATGATCATATTTGTAGTGAACAAGGTCAGAATGACAGATGATCAAGGAATTAAGTTCACAGACTTCTTGGGATAACTGTGTTATTTGTATGCTGTAATAATTGAGCATTAAGTCCATAAGTGCCAGCCCCTGCTGGTCAAACAATGTATTTAACTCTAAATGAAATAAAGAGTCAGCAATAAGACCAGAAAGGTATGTGTAGCGACGTAAGCCTTTTGGTACAATCTGCTCTTTAATACATTCTTGAAAATAATTTACCACAAGCTGTAATTTCTTGAGTTTTAAAAGTTTAATGTCTAACAGTTTCAAGTTATCTGTAATAAAGACAGAACTAACCAGCTCGTTATTAACGTTGTCAGCTCGTTGCCCCACAGAGTTGTCATAGTTAAAACGCAAGTTCCACGTGTCTTTGATCCACTCTTGTAGCTGAAAGGTACTATTAAGCTCCACAACATTGTTCTGTGCTCCGTTTGTGTTGTTGATAGGTAAATCATTAACATGAGCTGGTGTAGTATTATTACCATTCAATTTATCACTGTTATGTATGTTGTTGGTTCCGCTGTTACCAAGGTTAAGCGGTGATGACCAAGTGATTCTGTTTTCTAGCTCCCATCCAAACCCACAAAAGAGATCCATCGTTAAACGTCAAATGGTTAGGGCGGCTAGAATGGTGTCTTGGGAATCTGATTTTTATGATGAATGCAACCTTTTAACTTGTATGTTCCAACAAAGAGGGTACCCCCTGTCCTTAATTGAGTCAATATTTGATGAAATCTATTGTAAAAGGTCTTGTGACTTCTTGAAACCGATTTTAGGGGACGAAGTAATGTCTTGCAAACCAAACCATAGTCCATCAAATTTAGAATCAAATAGTGACAGTTTGAGTAGTAGTCAGATCATTAAACCAAATAGGGAAGAGAACTTTGAATACAGTTTCATCACAACATTTTGCAGTGACAGTATGATGGTAAGAAGTGTCCTACTTAAGAACTGGGAACTGATAAAACAAGACAAACTTTTGGTGGAGAAATTAAACCAGAGACCAATAATTATTTTTAGAAGGGGTAACAACTTAAAAAATATATTAGAAGATCAAAACCACAATAACATACATAGATTGGTAGGTATGACTAGTTGTGGATGTTGTAATATGAGTAAATACATTAATTTAGGTTATACATTTAACATTAGTGGCAAGAAATTTTATATGAAACACAACTTAAATTGTAATTCAAAAATGGTGATTTATGTTGCCTTCTCTTCCCTTTGTAAAGCATTCTACATAGGGAAAACTGAGCATAGGCTCAGAGATAGAATATATGAACACATTTACGCCATGAGCACCAACAAGGGTGACAATGCTCTTGCTAGACACAAGTTGACGTATCCTACCCACAACTTTACTTTTAAAGCTATTGATCAAATCCAACATAACATTCGGGGTGGGCCTTTTAACTTGTTACTTGAGGAGCTTGAACTTTCATGGCAAATAAAAAACAACGCTTTTTGTGAACCAGGGCTAAATGATCATTGTAACATTAAATGTCTTTTAAAGGAGTTTAAAAAGATAACTTGTAGCTTTGTGTTCACCTTTTGTTGATTGCATCTATTGAAAGTATTACCCACACTAGTTGAGTTGGTATTATGGCAATGGTTATTATAATGAACTTATTGTGTGTTTTATATGAGGTTTTTTCTATTATTTTTAACAGTTTGTATACATACATAGTTTTAATACATGCACTATTTACACTTTGCACATAGGTGCAAGTGGATATGCTTAGTGATGACTTTTATAAGTAAACATAATACACAATGTTATCTTAGATAATATATTAACACTTTTATAAGATTCTTTTGAAACTTTTTTGTGAAAAGTGATCTGTTTAAACTTGATCACATGATGATCCTGCTTGTTAGTGAAACGTTATTTAAATGGGCTTGTTGAACGTAATTTGTAATCTGATGAAGTTGCCTTAAGTAAGGCAACGAAAAGTGCTTTATTAAATTTATCCTACAAGCTACTTGTATACTTTTACTGCGTTGGACCAGTGTGCCTGAAGTCCTCTGCCTTGTGTTTGGTTTTACAGTTTTATCAGTTTGTGTACGTTGTCCGTTATGGCTTTTGGCAATTCCACTGATTCTAACAGTCCGGTGCTGTTCTTAGAAACTCAACTGCAAGAAGAACTGACTTTAACAGCTCTCATTAACGTGCTATCTCAACGTGTTGACGCTTTGGTTGTTCGCTTAGACGAACAGCAGCAACAACAACCAACAAGACCAGCTGTAACAACTTTAGCGAACACCACACCTGTATGTACTACCAAGGACCAGCATCTTTCTAGTAACAGAATCACTTGGTCATCACCGCTTAACCTTAGTAACAGCGGAACCAACAACATACAGAACAGTGGTAACTTGAATGGTAATACTACACTAGCTCCGGTTAATGATTTACCTATCAACAACACAAATGGAGCACAGAACAACGTTGTGGAGCTTAATAGTACCTTTCAGCTACAAGAGTGGATCAAAGACACGTGGAACTTGCGTTTTAACTATGACAAATCTGAGGGGCAACGAGCTGACAATGTTAATAACGAGCAGGTTAGTTCTGTCTTTATTACAGACAACTTGAAACTGTTAGACATTAAACTTTTAAAACTCAAGAAATTACATCTTGAGGTAAATTATTTTCAAGAATGTATTAAAGAGCAGATTGTACCAAAAGGCTTACGTCACTACACATACCCTACTGGTCTTATTGCTGACTCTTTATTTCATTTAGAGTTAAATACATTGTTTGACCAGCAGGGGCTGGCACTTATGGACTTAATGCTCAAGCATTACAACATACAAATAACACAGTTATCCCAAGAAGTCTGTGAACTTAATTCCTTGATCATCTCTCATTCTGACTTTGTTCGCTACAAATATGATCATGAGAGATGTTTTTCCAGCATCGAACAACTGCTGGATAGGCTTAAACTTAACAAAACTAAAAAGTTGAACAGAGGCCGTACTGCTTATGAGAACGGTCTTGATTACCCCCAAACACCTACATCTCAAGTTGGGAGGGCAACTACTAGTGTGGTAAACAACAGGGGAATTAATGCAGAGAATTCTAAGTGTTTAACCGACGCAAATGATGAACCTTCTAACAATACCATCAGGCGAAGTGAGCGTATTCATTCCAACAACAATAAAGGTGGCTCTACTTACAACGAAACATCAAACACTCCTAGTCATAACTCGAATAGTTTAAATTTTCACAAGGACTCCAATTCCGGAGCAATACCGAAAAAGATCAACAAGTATCCTCAAAAAAAAAAAATCGCAGAAACAGCAAATACAAGAACTAACAAAGGACTTGCAACATGGTGTTGCTATTGTCAAAAATAAGACTGGTGACTTTCATATATATAATTATTCTTCTGTTGAAGTTGACCCAGTTGTTGTAGATATTTTAGCTAGAGGAAACACATTTGTACCAGGCCGTCAAATGGATATAGTACGTACTGTGAAAGATTAACAACTATTTGTAAGAAAACTTAATTTAAAGCTTTTATTAGGTAATACTTTGGGAACAGATTTCTGTCCACCTGCTGCATTTCGTATTCCCAGTACCTTCAACCCCCTGCTACATCCACTGCTTAATATGATTGAAATGGTAACTGAACTTGATTTAAGATTTTTTGCTAATAACCACACCAGTTTTTCTTGCAGTGAACCTGCAAATATCACCCGTGAGGAAATGATAGCACTTAATTTATTTAAAACCTTAAAGGTTCGTGCTATAAAACCTGATAAAGGAGGGGGTATAGCCCTTTTTGATACGGTTGACTATATAACTCGAGTTCAGACTCTTTTAGACAGTGCTGCTTATATTAAGGCATCTATTAACGAAGTTAACATAGCATATAAATGCATCTCTGGGTACATTAATGATCTATTTATTGAAGCTAAAATAGACATTAACCAGAACAACTGCATGAATTGCTATGGCCAAAAATCCCTGTCCTATTTGCAATGCCTAAAATCCATAAGGACTTGGCTAATCCCCCTTTGAGACCACTAATTGATGGTCGTGGATCTATTACATATCCGTGTGCCAAAATAGTTGATAACATCTTAAAAAGATTTTTAACAACTGAAAGCCAGGTCTGTAGGGATTCTTGGACATTCTTCCAGAAAATTAATGAACTGTCTTTTGATCCCTATAATAACTTCTTGACCATAGATGTCAAAGACTTGTACACGTCAATCCCCCATTTAGAAGGGGTGGAATGGACGAGTCTATTTCTTCACAGTAAAAAAGGATCAAGTGAAGAAATATATCTAGTTGAAGTGCTGTTAGATATTATTTTAACTGACAACTACTTTTCCTTTTACAATGACTTATACTTGCAAAAACAGGGGGTAGCTATGGGGTCACCCTGTGGGGCAAGTTTTGCCAACACAGTGATGGCATACTGGGAGAAGAACTATGTGTTTAATAACCTTAGTTGTATGTGTAACATTCTGTACTATACCAGGTTCCTGGATGATATTTTTATTATGTTTAGAGGTAACTCGGATTCTGCAAGTAAAATGATGGAATACTTTAATTCTACAACTATTTTCCTTAGATTTACATACAACTTTCAGGAAACTAGTATAGACTATCTTGATGTACACCTGTCCAAGGACAGGGTGAAAAAACAGCATTTTTCAAGAATAGACCGTAAGGATACATACTGCAATGCATTTTTGCACTTTTCTAGCTCCCATCCAAACCCACAAAAGAGATCCATCGTTAAAGGTCAAATGGTTAGGGCGGCTAGAATGGTATCTCGGGAATCTGATTTTTATGATGAATGCAACCTTTTAACTTGTATGTTCCAACAAAGAGGGTAACCCCTGTCCTTAATTGAGTCAATTTTTGATGAAATCTATTGCAAAAGGTCTTGTGGCCTCTTGAAACCGATTTTAGGGGACGAAGTAATGTCTTGCAAACCAAACCATAGTCCATCAAATTTAGAATCAAATAGTGACAGTTTGAGTAGTAGTCAGATCATTAAACCAAATAGGGAAGAGAACTTTGAATACAGTTTCATCACAACATTTTGCAGTGACAGTATGATGGTAAGAAGTGTCCTACTTAAGAACTGGGAACTGATAAAACAAGACAAAGTTTTGGTGGAGAAATTAAACCAGAGACCAAGAATTATTTTTAGAAGGGGTAACAACTTAAAAAATATATTAGAAGCTCAAAACCACAATAACATACATAGATTGGTAGGTATGACTAGTTGTGGATGTTGTAATATGTGTAAATACATTAATTTAGGTTATACATTTAACATTAGTGGCAAGAAATTTTATATGAAGCACAACTTAAATTGTAATTCAAAAATGGTGATTTATGTTGCCTTCTGTTCCCTTTGTAAAGCATTATACATAGGGAAAACTGAGCGTAGGCTCAGAGATAGAATATATGAACACATTTACACCATGAACACCAACAAGGGTGACAATGCTCTTGCTAGACACAAGTTGACGTATCCTACCCACAACATTACTTTTAAAGCTATTGATCAAATCCAACATAACATTCGGGGTGGGCCTTTTAACTTGTTACTTGAGGAGCTTGAACTTTCATGGCAAATAAAAACCAACGCTTTTTGTGAACCAGGGCTAAATGATCATTGTAACATTAAATGTCTTTTAAAATTAAGGAGTTTAAAAAGATAACTTGTAGCCTTGTGTTCACCTTTTGTTGATTGCATCTATTGAAAGTATTACCCACACTAGTTGAGTTAGTATTATGGCAATGGTTATTATAATGAACTTATTGTGTGTTTTATATGAGTTTTTTTCTATTATTTTTAACAGTTTGTATACATACATAGTTTTAATATATGCACTATTTACACTTTGCACATAGGTGCAAGTGGCTATGCTTAGTGATGATTTTTATAAGTAAACATAATACACAATGTTATCTTAGATAATATATTAACACTTTTATAAGATTCTTTTGAAACTTTTTTGTGAAAAGTGATCTGTTTAAACTTGATCACATGATGATCCTGCTTGTTAGTGAAACGTTATTTAAATGGGCTTGTTGAACGTAATTTGTAATCTGATGAAGTTGCCTTAAGTAAGGCAATGAAAAGCGCTTTATTAAATTTATCCTACAAGCTACTTGTATACTTTTACTGCATTGGACCAGTGTGCCTGAAGTCCTCTGCCTTGTGTTTGGTTTTACAGTTTTATCAGTTTGTGTACGTTGTCCGTTATGGCTTTTGGCAATTCCAATGATTCTAACAGTCCGGTGCTGTTCTTAGAAACTCAACTGCAAGAAGAACTGACTTTAACAGCTCTCATTAACATGCTATCTCAACGCGTTGACGCTTTGTTTGTTCGCTTAGACGAATAGCAGCAACAACAACCAACAAGACCAGCTGTAACAACTTTAGCGAACACCACACCTGTATGTACTACCAAGGACCAGCATCTTTCTAGTAACAGAATCACTTGGTCATCCCCGCTTAACCTTGGTAACAGCAGAACCAACAACATACAGAACAGTGGTAACTTGAATGGTAATACTACACTAGCTCCGGTTAATGATTTACCTATCAACAACACAAATGGAGCACAGAACAACGTTGTGGAGCTTAATAGTACCTCTCAGCTACAAGAGTGGATCAAAGACACGTGGAACTTGCGTTTTAACTATGACAAATCTGAGGGGCAACGAGCTGACAACGTTAATAATGAGCAGGTTAGTTCTGCCTTTATTACAGATGACTTGAAACTGTTAGACATTAAACTTTTAAAACTCAAGAAATTACAGCTTGAGGTAAATTATTTTCAAGAATGTATTAAAGAGCAGATTGTACCAAAAGGCTTACATCGCTACACATACCCTACTGGTCTTATTGCTGACTCTTTATTTCATTTAGAGTTAAATACATTGATTGACCAGCAGGGGCTGGCACTTATGGACTTAATGCTCAAGCATTACAACATACAAATAACACAGTTATCCCAAGAAGTCTGTGAACTTAATTCCTTGATCATCTCTCATTCTGACTTTGTTCGCTACAAATATGATCATGAGAGATGTTTTTCCAGCATCAAACAACTGCTGGATAGGCTTAAACTTAACAAAATTAAAAAGTTGAACAGAGACCGTACTGCTTATGAGAACGGTCTTGCTTACCCCCAACCACCTACTTCTCAAGTTGGGAGGGCAACTACTAGTGTGGTAAACAACAGGGGAATTAATGCAGAGAATTCTAAGTGTTTAACCGACGCAAATGATGAACCTTCTAACAATACCATCAGGCGAAGTGAGCGTATTCGTTCCAACAACAATAAAGGTGGCTCTACTTACAATGAAACATCAAACACTCCTAGTCATAACTCGAATAGTTTAAATTTTCACAAGGACTCCAATTCCGGAGCAATACCGAAAAAGATCAACAAGGATCCTCAAAAAAACCAAAATCGCAGAAACAGCAAATACAAGAACTAACAAAGGACTTGCAACATGGTGTTGCTATTGTCAAAAATAAGACTGGTGACTTTCATATATATAATTATTCTTCTATTGAAGTTGACCCAGTTGTTGTAGATATTTTAGCTAGAGGAAACACATTTGTACCAAGCCGTCAAATGGATATAGTACGTACTGTGAAAGATTAACAACTATTTGTAAGAAAACTTAATTTAAAGTTTTTATTGGGTAATACTTTGGGAACAGATTTCTGTCCACCTTCTGCATTTCGTATTCCCAGTACCTTCAACCCCCCGCTACATTCGCTGCTTAATATGTTTGAAATGGTAACTGAACTTGATTTAAGATTTTTTGCTAATAACCACACCAGTTTTTCTTGCAGTGAACCTGCAAATATCAACCGTGAGGAAATGATAGCACTTAATTTATTTAAAACCTTAAAGGTTCGTGCTATAAAACCTGATAAAGGAGGGGATATAGCCCTTTTTGATACGGATGACTATATAACTCGAGTTCAGACTCTTATCGACAGTGCTGCTTATATTAAGGCATCTATTAACGAAGTTAACATAGCATATAAACGCATCTCTGGGTACATTAATGATCTATTTATTGAAGCTAAAATAGACATTAACCAGAACAACTGCATGAATTGCTATGGCCAAAAATCCCTGTCCTATTTGCAATGCCTGTAATCCATAAGGACTTGGCTAATCCCCCTTTGAGACCACTAATTGATGGTCATGGATCTATTACATATCCGTGTGCCAAAATAGTTGATAACATCTTAAAAAGATTTTTAACAACTGAAAGCCAGGTCTGTAGGGATTCTTGGACATTCTGCCAGAAAATTAATGAACTGTCTTTTGATCCCTATAATAACTTCTTGACCATAGATGTCAAAGACTTGTACACGTCAATCCCCCATTTAGAAGGGGTGGAATGGACAAGTCTATTTCTTCACAGTAAAAAAGGATCAAGTGAAGAAATATATCTAGTTGAAGTGCTGTTAGATATTATTTTAACTAACAACTTCTTTTCCTTTTACAATGACTTATACTTGCAAAAACAGGGGGTAGCTATGGGGTCACCCTGTGGGGCAAGTTTTGCCAACACAGTGATGGCATACTGGGAGAAGAACTATGTGTTTAATAACCTTAGTTGTATGTGTAACATTCTGTACTATACCAGGTTCCTGGATGATATTTTTATTATGTTTAGAGGTAACTCGGATTCTGCAAGTAAAATGATGGAATACTTTAATTCTACAACTATTTTCCTTAGATTTACATACAACTTTCAGGAAACTAGTATAGACTATCTTGATGTACACCTGTCCAAGGACAGGGTGAAAAAACAGCATTTTTCAAGAATACACCGTAAGGATACATACTGCAATGCATTTTTGCACTTTTCTAGCTCCCATCCAAACCCACAAAAGAGATCCATCGTTAAAGGTCAAATGGTTAGGGCGGCTAGAATGGTGTCTCGGGAATCTGATTTTTATGATGAATGCAACCTTTTAACTTGTATGTTCCAACAAAGAGGGTACCCCCTGTCCTTAATTGCGTCAATTTTTGATGAAATCTATTGTAAAAGGTCTTGTGGCCTCTTGAAACCGATTTTAGGGGACGAAGTAATGTCTGACACACCAAACCATAGTCCATCAAATTTAGAATCAAATAGTGACAGTTTGAGTAGTAGTCAGATCATTAAACCAAATAGGGAAGAGAACTTTGAATACAGTTTTATCACAACATTTTGCAGTGACAGTATGATGGTAAGAAGTGTCCTACTTAAGAACTGGGAACTGATAAAACAAGACAAATTTTTGGTGGAGAAATTAAACCAGAGACCAAGAATTATTTTTAGAAGGGGTAACAACTTAAAAAATATATTAGAAGCTCAAAACCACAATAACATACATAGATTGGTAGGTATGACTAGTTGTGGATGTTGTAATATGTGTAAATACATTAATTTAGGTTATACATTTAACATTAGTGGCAAGAAATTTTATATGAAACACAACTTAAATTGTAATTCAAAAATGGTGATTTTATGTTGCCATCTGTTCCCTTTGTAAAGCATTCTACTTAGGGAAAACTGAGCATAGGCTCAGAGATAGAATATATGAACACATTTACGCCATGAACACCAACAAAGGTGACAATGCTCTTGCTAGACACAAGTTGACGTATCCTACCCACAACATTACTTTTAAAGCTATTGATCAAATCCAACATAACATTCGGGGTTGGCCTTTTAACTTGTTACTTGAGGAGCTTGAACTTTCATTATGGCAAATAAAAACCAACGCTTTTTGTGAACCAGGGCTAAATGATCATTGTAACATTAAATGTCTTTTAAAATTAAGGAGTTTAAAAAGATAACTTGTAGCCTTGTGTTCACCTTTTGTTGATTGCATCTATTGAAAGTATTACCCACACTAGTTGAGTTGGTATTATGGCAATGGTTATTATAATGAACTTATTGTGTGTTTTATATGAGGTTTTTTCTATTATTTTTAACAGTTTGTATACATACATAGTTTTAATACATGCACTATTTACACTTTGCACATAGGTGCAAGTGGATATGCTTAGTGATGATTTTTATAAGTAAACATAATACACAATGTTATCTTAGATAATATATTAACACTTTTATAAGATTCTTTTGAAACTTTTTTGTGAAAAGTGATCTGTTTAAACTTGATCACATGATGATCCTGCTTGTTAGTGAAACATTATTTAAATGGGCTTGTTGAACGTATTTTCTATTCTGATGAAGTTGCCCTGAGTAAGGCAACGAAAAGCGCTTTATTAAATTTATCCTACAAGCTACTTGTATACTTTTACTGCGTTGGACCAGTTTGCCTGAAGTCCTCTGCCTTGTGTTTGGTTTTACAGTTTTATCAGTTTGTGTAAGGTAACCCGATGCAAAAATAATAAAAATATAATTTTTTTTTCGGCGATGTTTAAACCCAGCGCAGCCCCGCGCAAACAGGCTGTGCTGTATAAAACATAAAAATGAAGGTTATAAACCCACAAATCTGGGTTTTATGCAATACATGGAATGACAATGCAGGGACCAGCAGACCAAAAACAACATGGCCACCGTGTAGTGGTTGCTAAGTGGGGAAGCTGAGTGTAAGACATGTAACTAAGCATTAGTAGGCAATCTCATGAAAATGAGGCTTAGGATACTGAATCTCACAGTCACATAGCAAATGAGCACAGTCTGAGTAGTGTAAGAGATACATAAGGGGGAGGAATAGAGTAGGAGATAGGTGACATCACAGGGGGGAATGGTAGAAAGAAATGCAGTTCATTGGAGGTCAGTGTAACATGACAGATGACAGGCACAGATCAGGGAAAGAGGAGTGTCACAAGATAAGTGTGGGAAAGTCAAGAAATGGAAGGTGTACACTGTTACTTACACTAAAGTTTCTTGCTGGGCGTGCATGCACACGTGTGCGCGCCATGAAGCACGAGTAGGGCAGTGTGCATGCGTGTAAGGCAGACTGAGCATGTGGGAATGTGTTGGTAGATGTTTAACACTGTTTGTGCTGGTGTGCGCACGTGTAGGGCAGACTGATCATGTAGGAGCCTGTTGGCAGACCTGTAATACTGTTTGCGCTGGTGTGCGCGTGTGTTAACCCGAATAAGATGATAGTAAACCGTGTAAGCATGTGTGCGCGTGTGTAAGCCACTGTGAGCGCGTTTCTGCTGGTATGCACGCTGCTCCCCCCTGAGGAAACAGAAAGGAAAAAGGAAGCAACAGAATTAGTAGGAAGCTAGCAGGGAATACTGCTGGAGCTAGCAGGTGAAAACAATTAGAAGCAGGCAATTACACAGGCAGAATAGTAGCCCAGCCCAGCACTTAAAACTCTGCAAACAGCAGTGCAGGATGTTTCTCTCAAGAGACACTGCAAGACAGGAGTAAGCTAATAGAAGTGAAAACTGAAAAAGCTTCACTCAGAGCAGAAATGTTAGGGCCTGCCATAGCTGTCATAATGAGACATAGGTGACTTGCTGAGGGTGGTGACAATGCAGATGGTGCCAGATAACCCACCGTGAGGAGACGGAGAAGAGTGAACAGGCCCAGGGTCACCTACCACGGGTTACATGAGCTGGAGATAGTAGAGCACTATAGAGTGGACAGAGAGCTCCTGCAGCAAATAGTTGAGCTGTGCAGGCCATGCCTCACACACAGAACCAACAGAAGGGAACTCATCCCAGTGGAAACCAAGGTATGTGTTGGCCTAAGAATACTAGCAACAGGTACCTTCCAGAGACCAACTGGTGATATGATGGGGATATCACAGGCATCAGCCTCCAGGGTACTGCACCAGTTCCTGGATGCCATGTCAGCACATGTCGGTGATCATGTATATTTCCCCAATGCCCGTGAGGTATTGGCCAGCAATATGCGTCTCTTCCAGCAAATAGCGGAATACCCTGAGGTAGTGGGTACAATAGACTGCACGCACATATGCATCAAAGCACCAGCTGGTGAGCGGGGTAGGGCCTACATTAGCCACAAGGGCTTCCCCTCCATCAACTGCCAGGTCATGTGTGATGCCCAGGGCATAATAATGAATGTGTGTGCTGGCTGCCCTGGGAGTTACCATGATTCCCACATCTGGCATTTGACGCAGCTGTACCAGACATTTGGCAATGGGGACATCTCACATGGACACCTAGTGCGGGATGCAGGTTATGCACTGGAGCCGTGGCTGATGACACCCATCAGAAACGCACACACACCTGAACAGGAACGCCATAATGAGGCACATGCACAAACACGTAATGTAATAGAGCATGTGTTTGGGCTGCTCAAGTCATGGTTCCGGTGTCTGGACACATCTGGTGGAACCTTGCAGTACACACCAACTACATGTACCCAAATTGTTATGGTATGTGCTATGCTACATAATATGATCTTGCGAAAACAGCTGCAGCAGGACCAGCATAGGGCTGGGCCAAACAGCCCCCCACCATTGCCAAGGCCATCACAGGTAGAGCGTGACTCAGAGGAGGAACAACCTGAGCCTGCCCCAGTAGGCAGAAGGAGGTGTGCCCAGTATGCCCTGGCCTTGGCAAAGAGGCAACGCATAGCACATACACTGGCTCAGTAGGAACTCTGGGAATGATACCCCCTTTGACTCACTCAAATAATAACAGGGATGCCTAAAATGACATGACCTGCTCACAAACATGTACAGGGAGTGTAATATGCACATCTGACAGTGGCAGCCCTGCAGCACCACCTGAGGCATGAATGCCATGTGTTAAGTAATGTAACACCATGTACTATATGCACACCTGAGGACCCTGACTAACATCCACCCTCACCAAGCATGAAGCCACAAAATGACGATGGGATGATAAATAGCAATAACTGGCTGAAGTAATGCAGGTAGTCAAAGGGGAGCCAATGTGTTCCAGCCTGGGAAGACATGCGGAGCATGACATGATGCACCACCTGCTAGGGGTGGTGTGCACCTATCAGTCCAGGCCCCATGGATACTGGCAAAGGCTGGCAGTACCCACAGCATGCCCTGAATAGGTAAGTCTCAAAACACAAACCAAACTTCATAGGTACCACAAGGGATAGGAACCTAGATGTAATGCTACCCAATGCCAGAAGTCTAAACAGCAAGATGTGTGCAGTGTAAACGCACACAGTATGGAGAATGTAGATATCAGTCCTGTAATAGAAAACTGGGGCAAGGCTCACATCAGCACCCTAACACTACCAGGTCACACCTCATACTGTGCTGTACAGCCGCAAAACATGGAACAAGCTACAAAAGGAGGGTGGCTAGCAATAAATGTCAAGGATAACCACACCCCCATGTTGGTACCACAACAAGAAGCAGCATTGAATAGCCATGGTAAAATACCAATGGCTAAAACTGCCTCCCAGTATATAGCCTGCTGCAGACTACTGTCCTAATACCAAGAACTGCACCTGGCCTATGTTGGAATACATGAATATATGAAGCCCCCCAAACCACATTATAATGCTTGACTGAAAATACTCAGACATACACCGGGAGCATTATACTAGCACCAACACAGTCAGAGAAAAGTTCCCAGAATCCGTAAACCAAAATGCCCAGGAACAACGTACCACTCCCACAAGAGGGGTAAACATACTGGATGTGATAATCAGCAAAATGTGTACTGGATGGCAAGATGAGAAGTGTATCCCTCACTGGTAAGACCAGACCATAGAGTAATCACACTGGATATACACATCCCGACCCCAGTCCCTGGCCAGAATACTACAGTGAAAAACATGTGTAAAGCATAGGTTGCACCCCTCCAAACTGATGTGGAATCCATGAAAGGCCCTGTGCAAGTGCAAAATATGGGACACACCACAGAACATGTTATACAGGCATTCCATGAACACAGCCAGGAATGCTTGGAGTATGTTATCACAAATAACAACAAGACACAATGCCATACACACAGGCATCTGGCATGGACTGCAGCCATTACCAAACCATGCAAGAGAAAGAGGAAACTACCACATGATAGAGCAAACATAAAAAGGGAAGTAATCACTGATCAGTAGTATGGCAATAACATATGTCCACACATACAATCCACTAAGGCCAGCCACAACAAGTAGAATCTGTGAATCCAGAGGCAATGTGACACCTGTCCCAAGTACACAGACAACCAGAACTCCCCCCAATAAATACAAATATATGTGATAGATGCAACCATGCATCCAAACCGGAGGCTGAGCTTCCCCAACTCAGTACTGTCAAAACTAGTCAGGAGGAGAAGGTAACCACATACACCACAATCCCAGTCCCACATAGACCTACCACAACTGTAAACCAAACACATAAACACAGAAAAACATTCCCGGAGGCCCTAATTACAAACACATCACACCAACAGAAGCCTCCAAAGCAGATCCCAAGCAACCACAACCTCCAAGCATAGCACATGCAACACATAGTACACAAAGCTGGTGTGCCAAACAGTCACAGGCCAGAAGGAGAAACAACATGCCTGATACAGTTGTAATAGGTATCCGTATAGGCAGACACACTGCTGTCCCACTCACCAGACTGAACAAGGGAAAGGGTACAGTAAGCTGCCTGTAGGCTACCACAATATGCCACATAACACAAGTACGCAGGTCACCCCAAAGCAAGCAGATATATGATGCACTCAATGTCCATGCTGGTGTGAATGACCTGAGATGTACCTCCCTGGACTACATGAAAAAGAGACATGGATGAGCTCTCTGAGTATGTATCCCAGGCCAGTATGACACTGGCCGTGTGCAGCATCCAACCCTCACCAAGAATGATGCCACAGTACAAACACAGAATGATCATCTTTAACAGGTGGCACAGTTACAGCCGTCAGTCCAAGAGGGTCTAATGTCTGTCTGCTTGAGATGTCATGCATAACAAGCCATGCTGCTGTTCCAGGGATGGCTTGCAGCTGTTATCCCTGTGCGTCTGGATACTGGATAAGGCCTTTGCCACCTCCATAGAGCCGTATGTAGGCAAGGCCAAAAAGACTACCCACCACCCGAGAAAACATAAGTGGTAAGAAACATAAGGGTAATGCTGACCAATGCCAGATGTGTAAACTGCAATATGCATGCCCCTGAGGCACTTCCCAGTATGGAGAACATCGATGTCTGTGCAGTGACAGAAGCCTGCTGCAAGCCTAGTGATAGCACACCAGCACTACCAGGTTATACCACATATCATGCGTTATGGCCCCAACACCTGGACCAAAACATCAAAGGAGGGGGAGTATCCATATGCAGCACAGACACCCATACGGCCAGGTAAATGACAATGCACAAAGCAGTGGAGACCACCCATGTGCAGCTAAGTGTAGTCAAAACTGCTGTACAGTCTGTAGCATGCGACAGACCACACTCTCACACACAAGAACTCCACCCAGACATCCTGAAGACACTGGACAGTATGAATGTCCCACCAAATACCAGACAAGGTGCTCACAAATTATCACATAGGTGGTAAAACATTAAGTATGCAAGGAGTAATCAGGGACCTAGGGACACAAGTCGACAGTAATCTGTCATGTGACACACACAATGCAAATGTGGCTAGGAAGATTGTCAATATTGGACACCGTATCATGAAAGGATTCACATCTACATCAACAGAGGTCACTGTGCCTCTGTACTGTTCCCTTATCACACCCATAATCTAGTACAATGACTCATATGGGATGTACCGTGCGTGACACCTGCAGCGGTTTGGAAGACCTCAAAGGTACCCCACCAAGAGGATAAAGGGTGTCAGATATATGTCATATGCTGCCTGGCTGTAGACACCCCAGCTGAATGCAGTCAAAGACTGCCTACACAGAGGCATTGTATGTCTGTTGTACAAGGCCATGTCCAACACAGGAGTAATGGACATGCTCCACCACAGGAAATCAAAGCCATTGGAGCTGTGACAGTGACAGATGTCAGCCTCAACACATAATGAAATAGGATGTGCTGGAGGGACAGATACATAACCCAGAGGCTCCCCACACCCAGAAACAGGATCCCAATCCATGTTAGGCAGAGCCCCTCACTGACACCCCTCAACAGGAATATTGCCAAGTGGATGGATGATCGTACATGTATACTGGGGGTCTTCACTGTGTCACGACCAGACAGAGGCACAGTAAAGAAAATCATAAATGGCCATAATAGTCACATAGCAAGGGGCGGCGAAAGACACACACACTCTGGCTTGGCTTACTAATGTCCTAGGGTGGATAACCTAGTATGAACCCATGAACCTATGAAGATACAAATTGTACAGGACACTAAGGAGAATCACAAGGCTTACTTAACTGATGGTAGGAACCATGTTGGGAATCCACAGATATGCTCCGAATCACACAGATATTACAAACAACATACCAAACACACACACATATTGCCAACATACGACCTGACAGGTGCAGTGCAAACCCCCCCCCCCCCAGAATGCAAAATATCTATCCCAGCAGACTGCTGGTCCCCTGACATTGCATATGCTGAGGTAACAGCCATCATCTGCAAAGCAAAACACACAGCAGCAAAGGTATGTGATGGTGTCCTGGGCTGAGGCCAACATGGACTAATGCCAAATCACACTACTGCCCAATGTCAGCCTTACCACAGGATATGTAACCAAAGAGCAGTGTACAACAACAGTGGTCCTTCACAACAAAGGTGTTGCCTGAATGGATACTGCAAACTACCACCCCAGGATCCTGACAAGCTTGGTCTGCACAACTATGGAAAGGATCAGTATGTACCGCAGACATAAAGCTATCGTGGACCTACTGATACTGGACCCTACACAGTGTGGCTGTCGTAACTGCAGATCCTGCCCCTAAACATGTTTGACCCATTTGAAGCAGTCATTAAGGTCATTGATGAGGGCAATGTGGTCCAAACAGTGTAGCTGGACTGTGCATATGCTTCTAGACAATACCCTACGAGTTCAGTATGGATATGTTCACCAGCTTAAATATATACCCCTATGTCAGTAGAGGGGTTGCAAACCAGACCGAGAACAGAACTGACATGGTCAGACATGCTGCATCCATGTCAGACTACAAAGCAGATATGAGTGGCATCCCACAAGGCTTGGTCCTGAGCCCCCCCCCACCGTTCTGTATATATATCCCATAGGTATAGGCCAACATGGAAGGACTGTGAATGACCATGTATGCAGAGGAGTGAAAACAGCCCACCATATCCGACCCCCAGCTGACACAAGCAACCCACAAAAGGGCCACCTACAAACAGACAACTGGAGCCATAGCCATGTCAGCAAGCTAATTGCAGAACTGTGGATAGACAACCACCATGGATATACAGTAAGTGCCCACAAATTACCACACAGGTGCTAACCCATTACGTACCTAACATGTAATGAGAGACCTGGGGACACAAGGTGATAGATATCCTGCACTGGACAAACATGTGGCTGTAGTGTTCACAGAAACATACCATATACCCACCCAATCATGAAGGTTGTCAGATGTAGATAAGGGGAGGTCACTGTGGCTCTGCAGTCATCCTTCATCAGCGTCACAATTGACTACAATAGCCCCTGTGGGATATACCTCAGCAGACACCTCCATCAACTGTAAAGTCCACAACAGTACCCCACCAGGAGTAGCAAAGAGCATGAACAGATGCCATGTGTTGCCTGAGTAAACAAACTGCAGCCCCACACACTGCCATACTGCCCAGCTACAGGCAAACTGTGCCTGATGTATGAAGCCATGTCCAACCTGGAATCAATGAACATGCTGCACCTTGTACAATCTGAATGGCAGTGAGCTATGCACATGAGAGACCTGAACCCCAGCACTGACATACATAGGGCAAGCTGTACAGAATGATCCATAACACAAAAGGCACCCCCACTCTTGAGTAGACTCCCGGTACAGGTTAGCCAGAGAGTCACCTATCGACACCCCTCAAGAGGAATCCCGATGAGTGGATGGGAGATGGTAGGTTAATCCTGGGTATCACTGTTATGTCAGAGGTAGACGGAGGCACAGTATACCAACCATGACATATGTCATGGCAAACTCCAGTTACAATGTGTGTCGAAGGACAAACACACCCTGTGACTAGCAGCAGAAATGGCTTAGGGAACATCGCTAGTGTTTGCCAATGTCCACCTATGTTGTGGAATAGACTACCAATGTTGGACGAGCCTGGTGTAGGTAGTCCATATCTGAACATAATGCAACATGGTCATATGTGCACAACTGGCCCCTACACAGTCTATTGTACACACTATGAAGATGTCAAGCAGTGATAGGACTAAAGCCCAGGATACTGTCCACCACAGTGAAAGTACTGAACCAGTACACCATACGGTACTACAGTGTTAGGTCATTATGATAGTATGTTGACAACTGTCTGCAAAGTATCCCATGCAATCCCTGCAGGCACAGTATAATCCCTGTTGTGGCAGACACGAAGCAGTTGGCCAGTTAGAACACAACATGACACCCAACACACAACCATAAATGTGAGATATTGTTGAAGTTCACACACACCCAAATATGTGGTGGACTTCAGAGTGCAACATATGGAAAGCTCACACTGGACATGCTCGCACACTTTGATAAATGAGGCATATGTCAGACAACATGCCATGTAAAGGCTGAACTGGGCATGCTCACACACTTAGGCCATATCTCCATTTAGCAGTTGGCCACACATATCTGGTATTTGTACGTGTCATTCCAGGAACCAACCACAACACAGCAATCTGCCCAGTGCACACAGTAAATGACTACAGAGACATAAGTGATATAGTGGATCACCGTCATATGCAAACATCTTCCACAGATACACAAGTTGGTCATAGGAACAGGGAATGCTATGGCAATAAAGACCTGCAAACAGTAGAACAGCACAACAAATATTGTGCATCTGACAATTGAACATATGGGTGTAGAGGTCAATACTAGGCTTGTTGCCCTAAGGAATGACAGCTCAGCCAGACTGTGTTTGGCATCTGCATCCCCAGTATAGTAGGCTATTGTGCCACTGTAAAGTAGGTCACATAAGGCAACATGTGAGGCTAGTGAGCTGTGCCTCTGTCAAGCAGGGGCACATTGGAGATCCCAGGGTTTGAATGTGCTAAGCCACAGCCATGTTGTTGGTGTGTGCTGGAAGAGGGTTGCAGAGGATCCCTAACAGTAAGTGGCCATCGATAACAGACTGAGGGGAGCCCTATCTGTATTGTCTGGACAATTCCACTCTCAACACTGTGTTGTGATGATTATGTGGGAATGAAGTGTCATGCCGGAACTGTTCACAGATGTCCTCCCTCTGTGGGCTACAGCTCTGCAATGTATTAGCTCACTCTGTCTGTTGGACAGCTCATATATGGCTGGAGTACATCTGACAGGTGTCTTGTTGTGGAGCAGTCATGGGTATATGTGGGATAGCATGATCAATGCAAACCGTACACATGCTCATAGAATGCAATTGTCAAGGATTATGCTGAGTGGCCAGTATAGTCCCCCAGCATGGGCCCTTTGAAGTCAGCCACCCCAGTCTTCACAAGTGTAGAGTCTGCTTGTGCTAAATACAGTTTGTGTGCAGTGACAACCTTGCCTGGGGGTGGGGATGGGATATGGATGTCCAGGGAAAGGTGGGTATGGTCAGATATCAACAATGGTGGTCTACCTCTGGTGTGGAACAGTGAGTACCCATGTTGCAGATGGACAGGTGCAATATGTATTCCCCCATGTGGCTATGGTGTGTGGTTCTGCCATAGCACAAGGACCCACAAATTGTAGTGGCTGTAGGGTAAAGTGGTAGAGGCCTGAGTAGTTCTCACACACAATATGCCTGTACCTGATGTTAACAACTGGAATGGTGTATGTGAACACCTGCATATCCTGGCACTGTTCCCAGGGAAGCTAAGTGTGTGCCCTGGATGTGGGTGTGGTGTTCTGGACTGGTTGTGTTGTGTGTTACAGGTCCTGTGGTCACGAAGCATGGTATAGAACATAACCTGCCAGTGCGATGTGCATATCTGACCCTGACGTAGGTGGCTGCAAATGCATATATATGCTATCCCCACCTGACAGGTAGTACTAGATGTACATAACTCTGTAGAAATAAAGATGTCAGCACCCTATAAATACTGCAGGTGCAGACCAGATGCCCAGTAATTCGGTTAGCGTGCTCTGCTAATGCATCTCTCTCAAGTGTCATAATATAGGTAGGTAGGAGTTCGAACCATGCAATTGCTCAGTGTGTGTGTGTGTGTGTGTGTGTGTGTGTGTGTGTGTGTGTGTGTGTGTGTGTGTGTGTGTGTGTGTGTGTGTGTGTGTGTGTGAGCGGGGTTGATGTGTGTGCAAGTCTGTGTGAGTAAGATGTCCCTTTTGGCAACTGTGAAAGCACTCTACAGAATGCACATTCCCCTATCTCAGCACGGATGATGACAGCACCCTATAAGTACAGCAGGAGAAAGGAAACCTCCCAGTAATTCGAATAGCGTGCTCTGCTAATGCGTCTGTCACGAGTGTCATAACATAGCTAGGTAGGGCTTTGAATCCTGCAACTGCCCAGTGTGCATGGAGGGGGTTAGTGTGTGTGCAAGTCTGTGTGAGGGAGATGTCCCTTTTGGCAACTGTGAAAGCACTCTACAGGATGCACATTCCCCTATCTCAGCACGGATGATGTCAGCACCCTATAAGTACAGCAGGAGAAGGGAAACCTCCCAGTAATTCGAATAGCGTACTCTGCTAATGTGTCTGTCACGAGTGTCATGACATAGTTAGGTATGGGGTTTGAATCCTGCAACTGTCTAGTGTGTGTGGAGAGGGGTTAGTGTGTGTGCAAGTCTGTGTGAGGGAGATGTCACCCTTGGCAACTGTGAAAGCACTCTACAGGATGCACATTCCCCTATTTCAGCACAGATGATGTCAGCACCCTATAAGTACAGCAGGAGAAGGGAAACCTCCCAGTAATTCGAATAGCGCACTCTGCTAATGCATCTCTTTCAAGTGTTATAATATAGTTAGGTAGAAGTTTGAAACCTGAAAATGGGAAGTGTGTGTGTTTGGATGTGGGGAGTTTGTGTGTGTGCAATACTGTATGAAAAACATGTGTCTTTTTGCAATCAGGAGATCACACTACATGATGCACATTACCCTTTCCAAACAGTGATGATGTCAGCACCCTATACATACAGCTGGAGAAGAGACACCTACCAGTAATCCGAATAGCGCAGTCTGCTACAGCGTCACTTTCAAGTGTCATAACATAGTTAGGTAGGGGTTTGAAACCTGCAAATGGCAAGTGTGTTTGTGTTTGGATGTGGGGAGTTTGTGTGTGTGCAATTCTGTATGAAAAACATGTGCTTTTTTGCAATCAGAAGATCACACTACATGATGCACATTACCCTTTCCCAACAGTGATGATGTCAGCACCCTATACATACAGCTGGAGGAAAGACACCTACCAGTAATCTGAATAGTGTAGTCTGCTACAGCGTCACTCTCAAGTGTCATAACATAGTTAGGTAGGGCTTTGAAACCTGCAAGTGTGTGTGTGTTTGGATGTGGGGAGTTTATGTGTGTGCAATTCTGTATGAAAAACATGTTAGTTTTGGCAATCAGGAGATTACACTACCTGATGCACATTACCCTTTCAAAACACTGATGATGTCAGCACCCTATAAGGACAGCCAGAGAACAAGAACCTCCTAGTAATCCGAATAGTGCGCTTTGCTAATGCGTTTCTCTCACATGTCGTGACTTAGTTAGGTAGGTGTATGAATCCTGCAAATGGCAAGTGTGTGTGTGTGTGTGTGGGGGGGGATAGTAGGGTGTGTGTAAATGCAAGTGTGGATGAACAGATCCTTTGGCAAATACGACAATACACCAGATGCTGCATATTCCCCCAGTAAACACAGGGGATGTCACCACACTATCAGCACAGCCAAACAGGGCTAGTTGGCCAGTAATGCCAATAGTGCGCTCTGCTACTGGGTCTATTACCATTGTCAGAGTACAGATAGGTATGTTTTGGTAACCCACAACTGCCACATGTGGTTGTGTCACACATTATGACCTTGTGTGGGTCTTGTGCATAACAATGCATGCCATTGCCTAAACCAGCAATGGCAATGCACACATGATGTATGTGTATGACACATACACATAAATACCTGTGACCTGCAGTAGTTACCATGTCTGACACATGCATCGAGTGGATAAATGGTATTTGCAGTGCATAACGATATGACTGTGTCTTACTGTGCAGGGGCCGCACGTGGTATGTGTCTATACAGTGTGAGTGTATATGGTAAAATACCTACAGCAGGGGATACACATCTGGTCTGGGCTATATAGTCTACATGTAGTCAATGTACAGGTGCTGCATGTTCCCACCTGTTGTGGGAGTGGTAACATGTCATTCCACTGCAATTCAGTGACCACATGCTGGGAACCCTTCAACTAGTGTGTTGTAGCTACAGTAATGCTCACGCACAATGTTTGGCTGGATGCACTCCAGCCATATAAACACAGTTCTTGAGACTTGCATATTGCCAGTGTTGTTATGGAGGATAGGTGGGTTTCCTGTGTATGGGAGGGTTGTGTGTGCCAGGCTATGAACCAGACGGCCGTCCAACACACTGTTAGCTGCACATGAATAGGCCCTGATGCTTTGTGCTGTGTCAACAACCTGGAGGTGTGTGTATCTGTGGTGCCTTGAGATACCACCCCCCTATCCAGTGTTACATGTGTAGGGGACAACAGGCATGGTATGAGGTATAACCTGGCAGTGATGGGTTGCACCTGTGAGCCGTGAATCAGGACTCTGGTACTGCAAAGACATTGCAGTTCACCGTGCTGAGGACAGTGTCCAGTGCATGCATCTTGCGGTGTACACTGCTGGTGTTGTGTAGCATCACTGTTAGTGTCCTATCCTGTGTGATACCCATGGAGGAGGCTATGTAATCCATGTCCTGCAGCATAAGGCAGTATGTGTGTATCAAGGGGCTTCGCCAATATACATTGGGCCATGGGTGTCACGTGCAAGCTGCCCCTCGCATATCATTGTGGCTTCCCTAGCATGTAAGCACATGTTGACAGCCAGTGGATACCCTATGAATGACATTGGAGACTGAGCAGAATGTAGACATAGAACACCCTTCCTACATATAGTGGTAGCATACCTGGTGAGGGTATGATGGCAACCAAGATCAGGCTCATACTGGCCCGTGCCACATGCTGAGAGATCCCTTCTATGTTCCCTATCATGTAGTCCAGGGAGGTATGTCTCAGGTCATCCATAGTGGCATGGTCAATGACTGAGTCATATGTGTCCATGCCTCTGACTGACCTGTATGCATGCGTTTTGTGGTGGACCATAGTGCCCCAGAGGCATATCACTGTGACCTTCACCATGTACAGCCTGTTGAGCGGGACCCCACTGCAGTGGCCAAGAGAGGTACCTGACACATCTGTAGCAGGTGTGTTGTGTAGCCCTACAGGCTGTGAGTGTGTGGCACACGGGATGTGTGTGCCATGTGTGGCATGTGCTCTGTTCTAACATAATATATGCCTGTGTGCCAGCTGCGGAGCTGTGTGATGCTCAGGCAGGATGCTATTCTGAGTCCCCACGTATGCCCCAGTGTGTTCAGCTTGCTGTCAGTGCGTGTCTATGTCTGACTGGTATTGTAGTCACTGTAGTATGACATGCCACCTGACAGGGTATGGCATTACTGGGTTCAGAGTGCTCAGTCCCCAGATTGGCTATGTGGTGGCATCCCACACATGTGTTGTACGTTCCTGGCCAAGGGTGATGGTTGACTGCATACATGTGGCAGCTGTGACATTGCCACATGACTCACATAAACCACAACTGGACCATAGAGGTGATTCACAGGTTACCTTTGCACATGCTATCCTAGTAGTGTGATTGCCATGGTGAGTACCAACACATAGGGCCAATGGGGAACAACATACTGAAGGTGTGTATGTGTGGGTGTACTGCTACTGTTTCATAGCACTGGCATATATGACTGCACACGTGGGTAAATGCCAGGTAAGACATGTGCAATGTGTCACAGGCAACGTACATGCGAACAGGACAGACAGTGACGTTCTGTCATGTGTAAACTTGACATACGTATCGTAAGCTATGCAGATGTCACTAGGAGTCCACAGAAGCACTGTAACTCTGCATTGCAGGTGGAAGCAGTGTTCCAGGGAACCCCAAGCAAACATGCATGCAAACAAAGCTACAGTAAGCAGGGCTGGGAGTAGTCCATTGTACAACAAAGAAGGGGTAACACTAACAGTAGGTAACAGTGCAAATATGTAGGCACTATCAACATGTACCCAGGAATGCACAGCGCAGATGCCCATGGTAGAACTGATATTATGTCATAGTTAATTGTGATTTGGATTGCATTGGTACTGCACACATATCAACATGTGCAAACATCCACATTGCATACTCATTGTGGGCAACTTGCCACCATTACTGTACATGTCCATCATTGCATATCACTACTTGCATTAGCTTCCCCCCTGTGCTACCCATGTATGTGGCTATCTGTTGACATCCTTACCACCGGTATGCAATTATGTGCAGCTGTTACACTTTGGTACGTACTATGGGTGCAGATAACAATTCAGGACAGTCATACGGTTACTGCATCAGGCATGCTGGGATATACACACAGTCATATCAGCACACTGTACTGTTACCAACATGATACTACTAATACACTTCTATGTAGTCACCCTGTGCATCAGCAACGTGTTTACCTGTTCCTGCACTGATGTTGGAGATTGCAGGAGGTAGCACAGTTTCATCATATGCACAGGGTGTGAATTAGGTATGCCTGAGTCTGCAACTGATACCACCAATTGACATGTGTGTGTATGTGTGTTGGTGAGGGTCAGCAGTACAGGGTGGGGCACTGTTGGTGCAGTGTGTGCATGTATGTGGTAGCCCTAGGTGTTAACATTTCACATGTGTGTATGCACACACAGTTCCACCTCATGGCTGCCATATACAGGGGTTTGTGGACAGCCACAGACTGCACCTGGCAGGTCATACAGATCAGTGTTTGTGGGCACGGACACGGTACCTGTGCCTGGCAGGGGTGCTATGGACCGTATCCAGTACTAAGCCAGACTGGGTACTGTCATCAGAAGCGGGAGTGTGTTGACTGGACACAGGTCCCTGTTGGGACTGTCCAGAGCCACGTGCACGTGGTCTCCTGGGGCGTTCCGATGACAGCACAGACCCAGCATTGCTGGGGCTGCTGCTGGCACTATGGGGGCGTGTGCGGGCCTGTTGTCATCCGCGCCGACTGCCAGCTGCTGCTGTTGCTGGCATATGGCCACGTCAATGCCGCAACCACCCACCATTGCCCTGGCTCATGGACATTTGGTTGTGGAACTGCTGTAATATGTCCCCACAACGTCTGTCTATGACATCAGTGAAATTACGGATAGCATCCGCGATGTCACGCATACTGTCAGTCATGGCTGTGCGACATGCTCTCAGCTCCCTCAGACCCTGTCTGGTGTACCTTTCCATACGTGACTGTGACTGCATGACAGCCCGAAACATAGCTGAGGCTGACAGACCTCTTTGGACACGTCTGCCAGAGGCAGTACGCCACGGATGCTCCCACGCGAACCCATGGGCAACTGTCTGTGTGGTACCATCGCAGGACCCTGCCCATGGCTGCTGTGTGGGGAAGCATGTGCAACAGATACCACATTACCCTGGTCAATGCCCACTGTATCCTGTCCATCACCTAGGGACAATGGTGACAAAGGATGTACTGGGAGGATGTCTGTGCGCAATGATGGGGTTGACAGCTGTGTACTGTCAATTGGCTGACCAATGGCGGACCCTGACACACCTTCCTGTACCATTACACAGATATCATCATTACCAGTACCTGTGGCACCAGATTCAGGTTCCCTGCTGCAGGACACCAGAGCAGCACCAGCACCTGTGGGAGGAAGACAGGAAACACAGTTTACAGTGTCCACACAATGTCACCAGTGATGCACTTATGCACACATGCACACATGCACACATGCACACATGGACACAGGCACACATGCACACGTGGACACATGCATACATGCACACAGGCACACAGGCACACATGCACACATGCACATGTGGACACGTGGACATGTGTACACATGCACACATGCACACATGGACACATGCACATGTGGACACAGGCACACATGCACACATGCACACATGCACACGTTGACACAGACACACATGCACACATGCACACATGCACACGTGGACACAGGCACACATGCACACATGCGCACCCCGCAGTATACACACAGAGCACTACTGAGTTACACTAGTATTACTAGCACTATCAGGACTATTATAGGTATTGTTAAACACACTCACCAGCATGGATGGCTTGCCTTGCTGTAACCCCAGAGGGACCTGCAGAAATGAGGAGATTAATGTCAGTGGGCACAACTGTGCCATTGATACTGCATATGATACAGTGCAGTAGTACACCAGTTGCCTTTCACACGTCAGCTGCTGATATTGCCAATATCACACATGCACAATTACATACTATGTTGACAGCTACATACCATGGACACACCTTACACATGCATAAACAGTGTATAGAACAGTCAAGTGTACATATGGCATATTACCTGCATGCTCCATGTCATGCTGCTGTGTGGATCCACCCTCCATCATGATGCAGGTGTATTGCTGTTGCTGTTCCGGGGCTGGAGCCACAACACTTAGGAGTAGCCCCTCCAGTCTGGTGAGGGGGGGATGTGTGGCCACCCCACCTCCTGTGGCAACCTGTTGCCTGTGGATATCCGATGCACGCTGATGGACATTTCTGATTAAATCACTGCAGTGATGTCGTAACTGCTCATATGTCCTATTATGCGTGCCAATGTCATTTACCCTACGGACAAGGTCTTGCCACAGTGCAGCCCTCTCCTGCTGATTCTGGCTGGTGCGGGAAAACAGTATGTCATACTCCCGCACCAGGCTCTGGTGTATCTCCTCATCTTCCACTGCAGAGTAGGCGGGATTATGCTGACACACCATCTCTCTGGAAGAGAACACAAACAGGATATCAGCAGACTATGTCAGCAATATATGGCACACATACTATACATGATACTCAAGTGTAGATATATACTACTACTCCCATATGTTGCATGTGTGTGTCTCATGGTGGATACACAAGTACATGGCCAGATATCAGTGCTCAGCCAGCACCTGTGCAACAATACCTGCCACATTCCATACAACATAGTAGCATGACCCATCGGTCAGCACACTGCGACAGGTCCAATGCACAACCTCACTCTGGGGGTTCATACCAAGGTACTGTATGTGGAACGCCATCTACTAGAGTGATGTGGACACAAGTTACTCGGCCTGGATATACATATCCCACCACCACCACCAGCACAGTAGACTACTTTGATATGTATGTGATTAGACAGTTATTCACTTGTTAGAACTGATATGGTATCCATGCAGCCACTGGGCCAGTGGAAGCCACAACCCACACTGCTGACCCCTTTGCGAATGCTTACCACAGACATCCCACAGATTGCATGGAACTTGCACACATATTTCTAACCCAGACCTTATGCACAAAGGTTAGGCATCCTGTCTGGTGGACCCCAGCCAGAGGCAGATTGTATAACAATAGCAGGAGGCTACTGCATGACAGAGCAGATTCACATTAAGGGAAGGCATCTGTGATCAGCACTGGTATTACGCTACGGTCTCTCATAACAATGGCCACGGCCTACTCTGGGAGGGTAATGGCCACAAACACTATAGATAACCACAAGGCCTTCTTCAGTTATGTTATACATATGGACCAAATGCCTCAGATATGCTCTGAGTTAATACACACCTACTTAACATTCACCGAACACACAGATATTGGCAACATTCTTGCAGATAGGTTTGGTGCACGTATCCTCCCTCCTTCTCCCCCACAAGTAGAAATACTTATCACAGCTGAATGTAACCTCCCTATTATCTCACATGTCCAGGTGAGGGCCACCCTCAGCAAAGCAGAACACACAGCATCACTGTGACCTGATGGTATCCCTGGATGTGTTAAGAAATCCAACACAAACTCAGTCCCAACAAAAACTGGTAAAACACAGGCAGGAGAAGAAGGGAATCCAATGAACTCTTCCTGGATGAAATGAATAGATTCTTTTATTCACAAAAATCACAAAGTAAATGCAGGCAAACAGTAAAAAGGCTTTTTTCCACAAGCGCGTTCGCTCGCCGACATATACAGAAGAAAGCAAAGTGTGTGGAAATCACTTTACCGTTTTTTGGCATTTACTTTGTGTTTTTCGTGAATAAAAGAATCTATTCATTTCACCCAGGAAGAGTTCATTGGATTCCCTTCTTCTCCTGCCTGTGTTTTATCCCTGGATGTGTGCTACGTGCACTCCGAGAGGACATACAACCGCATATAAGACTGATATTTAACCTTGGCCGTACTACAGGATATGTACCTGAACACTGGCATACAGCAACAGTGGTCCCACACCACTAAGGAGTCACCTCTACTGACCCTGGGAACTACCGCATCATAAGCATAACCAGCCTGGTCTGCTAAGCTATGGAATTATTCAGTATGGGACGCATATACAGCGATATTGGGTACCTGCAGACACTTGTTCCCGGCCAGTTTGCCTTTGTGATGGGCTGATCCTGCCTTTTGAACCTGGCTGACCTTTCAAAACAGTCACTACAGCCATTGATGAGGGCAACGCATGGACAACTGCTGCCAGGATCATGGCCTAACACTGACTGACATGTAATGTATAGTCATCCCCTTTTGGTGGAACTACGTACACACAACATATCATATGGACATACTTATAGATACAGACCTATGACACATTTGGAGGGTTCACAGTATGCAGACTATTAACCTGCTACTTTACATTACCTGTGTTTGTTGCAGCTGGTTGCGTTACCACTACTTCTGCTTCCTGCTGCTGCTGACACGGCTTGCTACTGTCACTGCTGACAGCTTAGACTCAGTGTGTAGCGTGTGTATTTTTTTTCTCTCACTCTCTGTCTCTGTCTCTGTCTGTCTCTCTCCCTCTGTCTGCTTCCAGACAGTACAATGAACGTATTGCATGTGTGGAGTGTTAGTACAGGATGTTTTTGTAGGTATCTGCATAGGTCCATGTGATGGCCTCTGCACCAATTGTAAGCCAGCATTTGCTAATTGCATGCAGCCAGTTGTGTACTGATTGCAGTTCTCACTGTGATTTCAGGACAGTGCTATAAAAGGGTATGTGAGTTAGGCATTGCCCTTTCAGATTGTAAGGGCGGGGACCATGCTGGTATGCTGTGGACACTGTTCTGTGAGTGTAAAGGTTAGTATCTCTCTCATGATTCAGGCTGTGTTGTAGATTCACATGTCTCCATTCCTCTCTCCTGTTCCCTGTAGTAAGTGTGTATGCACAATGACACCGACAACTATATATATATATATATATATATATATATATATATATATATATATATATATATATATATATATATATGTAAATATACATACATTTATATATGTACATTAACTGACATTATTACCTACTAGCTACCAAATAGCATGGCTGTTTCTGTTCACAGACTACTATTATGGAAATCCACTAGTTTTGACAGTAATTCTAAATGGCATGCTTTGTGTACTACACATCCTATATTCCCTTTACATTAATTCCTACTATTACATGATATATTTATTTTAGCACAGTGTTCTTGTATAAGAGTCATGGCTTAGTGGTAGGTTATGCAGATTACTGTTTCCAAGGTCCTGGGTTCGGGTCTGACAGTGGGATTTTATTTTGCTTTTGAACTGACTACAGGACCTGTCAATCAGAGTGACTAAGGCACTTTTAAGCAGTTGTAACCAGGTTAGCACTGGTTTGCGCGGAGCTCATGCATGCGCACTGGCGTTTAGCTCCGCGTACACACACGCACACCCGCTTACAACTGCTTAACAGTGTTTACTCTGGCGCACACCTGTGCTATTTTCTTTGAAAGAAATAAAAATAGGGAGACAGGAAAGTGGTGAAAAAGGGGTCACAAAGAGGGTATGACAGTAGGGAAACAAGCTTGGGATTTGCAGGAGGGATGTAGGTAAGGCCCATAGCTGCCCATTTCTTCATCAGCAACAGCTGTGCATATGCATCTAATTTGGTGTGACATTTGAAACCTTCCACCCCTGAGAGAGGTGTCAGGACAACAATAATACTTGTTGTACAGCCAATTGTAATTGATAGTTTCCATGTCCAGCAAACATGTGTGCAGAATGGGCAGCTATGTATGGGGCGTAATTTTTTTGTGGGTACAGAGTGCCCTTTTTTTTTTTTTTTTTTTCAGGTGAGAGTGGTATGTCAGGTGAAGGAAGTCGGTATAGCTGGGGAGGTAGGTTGGGTAGGTCAACAGACAAGACAAACAAGACGCATATAGGGGCGGTGTATGACACGTGTGGGGGGGTTACACAATTGACGGGGATGGAGGTTTGGATATCCAGAGCCCATGAGCCCACAGATGGCAACAATGGAACTGATATCCCCACCCATGGGCAGTTGCCACTGTTCCTTCACTGCCCAGGACGGGGCTGTGCTGGGGGCTGTGTAGGCCGGGCAACAGGCATGCCCGTAAGTTGTGCCACCTGTGCCTCAATCTGATGTAGGGGCCCAAGAACAGAGTCCTGGATCTCCCTACGCACCACAGTCCGGACACTATGGAGGGTGAGTGGTGGTTCTCCTCCGGCCACACTTGCAGAGGGGGGACGAGCCCCATCCCCTGCAGCGCTTCCACCTGCAGGTGGCACAGGGCCACCGGAGGAGTGTCCAGACTGGGCACTAGTGCCAGGTGCACTCGCCAGCTGAGGTGGGAGAGGTGGGTCCGCTGGAACCCGCCTTCCCTGTCGTCCTATGTTTTGCATTATGTCATGACAGTTTGGGTTAGTAACATATAATACCATTCACAATTAGTTGTAACAACATGCATTAGTATTCCCATTAACCAAACACCCAGATATTCACACCATTGAACAGCGAGCATAACACATGCATAATTTGAACAGCAATACACAGTCCAACAACATGCAGGGTTGATTGATGGCAACAGGCCATCAGGTTTGAATGTATGAACAGGGCAGATGCATCAACAGACATGCAAATATTTATGACCCAACAGGACAAATGTCCAGGGGTGTTAATTGTGATTGCACATACCATTTTCACGTGGAATGGGTTATATGTGGTTATAGGGTGGGGTGAAGAAAATAATATTAACACCTTCGAATACCAATACATATGCTGTACATTTCTAATAGCTGCACATATATACAAACTTCTGTTCTAACTACAGTTTCCTATATGATAACTACTTCAATTTGGTGATAGGACTGTTACTGCTACATCAATATACATTTTATTGTTCTTCATACACATTCATATCTGGCTTTGTTCAACTACATCATCCTGCTACATTTGCTTTATATAGCTATAGTCAACTGTGGATGTTTGGTATGTCAGACAATCATACTATCTGCATATTGCAGACTGAGAGCAACATATCCAGACTTTGGGATACACATTCCAGCTGCAGCAACACTTTGAACAGATTTCGCTGCTTGGTTTTGCTTCTCACATGCATTTCATTCTGTACTGACTGCAGTATACTTTATTCATGGGTTATTACTACTTTATTGGTGGATTCATAACACTTTCTCACACTCTCTCACTTGTTTTCATTTTACTATTCAGGATGGTACTTACTTCTAGGCTTTATTGACATGTTTTACCTGTAGTTATTACAATCCTTTCCAGCAGTCTCACTTCTGTCATGTTTCAGTATTTCAACAGGGGAATATTTCACACATGTGATTTGCTCATCTTCTGCAGCTGTACTTTTCAGCCTGCTGCTGGTTGTGTACTATTATATTACAGGTGGGGCATCTTTATTTCAGACTTTATTTCAGACATTTTAATTTTTCTGTTTGGATTACAGACTGCAACACACTTTTGTAATCAAGCAATACTTGCAAACACTCTTACACTTGTTACTTGCACATTCTATTACTTAGTGACTACACTGCACTCTTTTGCTAACTGTCATACTTTTATATTTCTTTACAGTTACTGGGAGAGGATTACTGACCTGCCCGGTGGTGCAACCGCACCAACCTATCGCCATAGGCTCTGCAGTTCGCAGAACGGACACCTGCAGCTGTAATATAAATGAAGTAATATTGGAATACACATCTCAATAATATCAGCTAGTTTAATTTTTTACATAATTACATGTAACTTACTCAGTAGTGGGGCGTTGGGCATTTGCCGGGCTTCCTGGATCCAAAGGTTCAATTGGTCCTGCTTGCATCTCTTTAGGTCCACATGGTGGTGACGAACCTGCTCACCAGTCCTTGGAATCCCTGCGGCACTGGTGAGATCATGAGCCAATCAGTCCCATGCCTCAGCCCTATATGCTCCCCAGAGGACCTGGCCCTGCATGAGTTGGGCCTCATGATTGTGGACTAGGAGCCAGACCATGTATCTGGACTCCTCAACACCCCACCTCTGTGCTCGAAAGCAACTACCCTCTCCTACTCCTGTCATTCTGGCTGCAAGTCAGTTCTACAATCGTTTATGCTGTGTATTCCCGCCTATGGGGCTTATATATGCCATTTTTCCCCCACATATCTGTGATTGGCCATTTTGGAATTGTATCAACTTCACAAAACCTGCTTTGTCATGCTCCACTTTGTAGTCATTCCTATATATTTGCTATTACTGCATTTCTAGGTACTGCTGTCATGGCTTAGTGTTTCAGTACCTTGACTATGGTGCATAGTATCCTGGGTTCGAACCTGGTTACTGCTTTTTATTTTTTATGACTGTCTAGACAGGCTGAGGGGTGTGTCTGTGTAAAGGCAGTTTTGATACGGCTTGCTCAACATTGCCCGTCAGTTAGCTTGTTGGCACGGTGCGCAGCTCCGCGCAAACGGGGTGCGCTGGTTTACGCCTCATTTGGCTATCAGCATGCATATTACACTCAGATCAGCTAGTGGCACACAGTTTCAGTGTGTTAAACCACTGCTCACCTACGGGCACTCATTTTGCACCTGTTGAACCACTACTCACCTTTGGGCACTCATTTTGCACCTGTTAAATCACTGCTCACCTACGGGCAGATGCACTCACCTTGTTAAACTGTAGCTCAGCTATAGGCATCTCTGGCATTTTTTATTATTTTGTTATCTCACATTTCTTCAAAATAAATGGACTATTTCATTACATTTTACATGAACTATGATTTTATATGTGTACATGTTTGTCAGGGACTTGTTTCGTGCTTATTTTACTAAAAATAAAAGTTGGTGTTGTGGGGGCTTGAACCATGAATGCCTGCTTTTCAGCCGACGTCTCTACCGCTACATTATTGCTTCTTGGTTTACTTTGCATATGTAGTTCTTATATGCTTTTCCACTGACTGCTAACTGTGGCTAAGCTACGGGCATGCCCACGCAAACGAGCGCACTCATGGGCAAACATCTTTATGATTTAAAAAAAAATATATAAGATGTTCATTTATATATTTTATGTTCATAGTCTGTGGGGGCATGTGTTGTGTTGTGTTTATTCACATTTCCATGGCCTCTGTCATGGGTGTTTACTTTGGGCAATTTTACTCTTCTGGGGGCGTGTCCGCTTGCAGGGCTCGGCCTACAGACACGCCCCTTACTGTCTTCCACGGACCGTGTTAGCCTTCGGTGTGATTCAGCATGCCCTCATGCATATGCATGACATGCTGACGTCACACCGTTTAACTGCAGCCTCCGTGTAAGCCATGTATCTCTTACACGGAGGCTTCGTGAATCCTGCCCATGGTTCTGGAGCATTTCTGCCCAGGTGTCCACTGAAAATTGGCTCATTCCAAGTCGGACTTTTCTGGTAAACAAATGTTAAATAAATAAATAAATTTTAATATTAAAGAATTGCGGGGAGTGCAGATTGGAACAAATGGACCTGACTTGCTCCTTACATTAGGAGTGCCAGACTGAGATAGAGGAATACAGTTTTTTAACTTGATTGAAAGAATATACCTGGCTAGTGTCTATCCTGCTCTTTAAGTTACAAGCGCTAGATCAGTGAACAACTGTAGATTGGGCAGGGGCACCAGAATGGAGGGCTGCACCAAGTGCCAGAATTGGTAGGTACTCCTCTGGAGACCATGGAGCAGATTTGCTTCATTTGTTTGAATTATTCAAACATGATACGACTGTAAAGTTAAAAGTCAGTGCAAGTGCAGTTGTAATTTCTTCACTTAATACTATGGTTTTAAGATATGGGATTCCTGATGTTGAAATCTCAGATAATGTGGTCCATGGCATGCATGTATGAAATTCAAGAAGATTTTCAGATTATTGGGAATTTCACCATGTAACCTTTAGTCTTCATAGTCTGGAATCAAATGGTGAAGTAAAAAACATTTCAAACTGTGAAAAGCCTTGTAAAGAAAGCTTGAAGCATTATGGATGCCTGTTATGCAAACATACTTATAAGCTTTGCAGCTACATGAAAATATGACCTTGTTAGGTATAATTCTGCCTCTAGCCTTTGCTTTATTTCAGTATGAAAACGTGAGGGTAACCATATGAAATGTAGAGTGTGTCCTGAAAAATGGAGACTGAATGGATGAATAATTGGACTTACATTTACTAAGTCCGAGGTGCCATTTCTCAGAATATTCCCTTTTCTCTGAGGTATGGTGGTCTCACAATTGGTATTTATAAGTTCAGTGGGTGGGGGGGGGCTTGCCACCCACGTGGGAGGATTCACGGGGCTTGCTTCCCTGCAAAAAGAAGTTTAAAGAAGACCAATTTTTGAAATTCGCTCTTCTCCTGTGTTTTCAGACTTTGTGGCTTGTCAGCACTTGGTATTTTGAGCACCAAAATTTCAATAGGAAGCCAAAACATAAGCAAATTTAAACAGAATCTGAAAGAAAATTAAAGCAAACTAAATTACACACAAATGTTTCTAAGATGAAAAAGCAGGACACCTATCTGCATTCGGAGATATAGAATGAAAATACAATATTGCACAGAAAAGCAGCCAGAACATGAGGTTGCAAACTAGCATGGTCACCCGGATATCTAGATGTTATTTATATTGATCAGTGCTGTGTTAGCCTTAGTATATGGGTTATATCCTGCTAAGAGGATAACAGTGTTCCAGCTTCCAAAACTTCAGGGTACCTTCCATGCACCCAAACTGCTAAGCAGATTGAGATGAGCTGACTAAAAGACAAGTTTGAGCACAAAGCAAAGCCCTTCAGAGCTTTGCTGCTGCTGTAAAGTATGCACCTCTGAGGCTTTTGAGGATTGATGGTTGGCTTGCACTTTCCTTTGCTAGGTAGATAAGTTCACTTTGAGAAAAAAAACTTCCATTTTCTTATATTTACTGATGTTACTTAAGGATTTTCCAAACTCTACACCCATTCTTCACATCCTTTCTGCTTTAGATAATGTGTGCCTTACTGACTGCAGTTTTCTAGATAGTCAGTAAGCTGTCCCTAAAAAGCAGATAGGATGTTGAAAGTTCCACAGTCTTTTAAATGTTTATATACTATTCCCAAACCTGACCCTGCAGCTTTAGCCTTAGTTGACACTACTGCTGCTAAGCACTTTAATTCCAACCCTACTCCTTCTAATAATGATGAGAACATTTATTGATAGGTATGTGAAAAGGGGTTTACAGTCAAAATGTCGACATTCATTTGCACGACAGCATCCTCCTCAAACATGGTAAGAGCGACAGTCGGAATGTTGACATTCATGTGTATGTCTGTTCAGAAGGACATACACAAGGCAGGGACTCAAAGCATGTTTGGCAATGAGAGTTGCTAACATTAATACAGACAGAAAGTTGTCGATCTTATTGCGTCGACCTTACGACCTACTTAATATGTATGAGTTGAGGATATGTGTCGCGGAAATCAGTGTTCGCGGTTGTGATTTTTGTTCTTTTGATAGTAAACCATGAAAAAGTGTATACTTTGATTTTCAGAATTTTAAATCGTCAGGTTTGTATGTTGAAATTTGTTCTGATATATTGTGAAAGCATGAGGAATGTTTTGTCTACAGTTTCTCCTTGTGAAGAAAAAGTGCTTTAAATAACTTAGTTTCTTCTATTGCACAGTCTGTGCATGATTCTGTTGATACTTCTTCTAGGGCTATGGCCACTGGTACTGTTTTAAGAAGGTTTGCTTGGCTGCATTTTCAGAACCAACCAGATGATTTAGAAGTGAAATTTTAAATTCTCCCTAAGACAGAAATGTAGTCTTTAGCCCCACCTGTGGTAGAGGTGAACAGAAAATGTGATGAAAGATAAGATTTTTTAGCCTTTCTTTTCCAAATTGTCCAAGAAATTTTATTTCAACTCATCCAGTTTTGGAAGAAAAAAGCAGAATAAACAGTCTCAACACAATCAGGACAGTTCCAGGGCCCTATGCAAGAAGGCTTGGAAGACAGATGCCTTTTCTTTTTTTTTTTTTGTTTGAACAGGAATGTTTCTGTATGCCTTTCCACCATTTCCACAGTTATCCAGGGGACTTCTGAAGATGCAGAATGAATCTCCCAAGATTGTAATAGTGACTCCCTTCTGGCCTGGGCACCTGTGGTTCTCCTTTCTTTTGGAAATGGCCAGGAGCAATTACCACAAGTTTCCTCACGGAATAGATCTACTTACACAAGAACAGGGGTGTTTGACACACCCCAACATCAATCAATTTTAATTGACTGCCTGGATGATGGTGACTTAATTTCTTTTTTGTACCTCCTTACTGAGGAAGTCCAACAAGTACTGATGGATGCAAGAAAGTTTTCTACTAGAAAATCATTTATCAGCAAATGGAAAAGGTTTTCTAGTTGGTGCTAACAACATAACACAGCACACATTCAGGGCTAGGTTTCTTTGATTTTACAGTATTTTTGCAAGTTAATATCCTATGGCCTTTCTTATTCCTCTATCAAGGTTCATGTTCAAGGCAGCCTCATGACAAAATGTTCCTGAAAGGGGTTTTATATAAGAAACCTCTAATAAAGCTCATGGCACCTCCTTGAGATCCTAATTTTCTGTTAGAGAAGGTAACACTTGCTCCACTTGAACCATCTAAGCTGAATGAGTTGAAGTTATTAACAGAGAAAACAGTTTTTACTGATTGCTCTTATCTCTACAGGAAGGATAACTGAGTTGCAAGGTCATATAGTGAGTCAAAACCCTATGTTGTCTTCCACAGATACATGGTTTATTTGACAACTAATCTATCTTTTATTCCTATATTTGTATCTTGAGTTTAGTTTAACCTAAGATATCCATCTCCTTGTTTTCTTTTCAGAACCTAAAAATGAGTGAAAAAGGATCCTCCATAACCTGGATGTCCACAGACAACTCAGGTACTATTTTGACAGAGCTAAATCTTTCAGATTTTTCATAGTTTCATAGTTTCATAGTTTAGTACTAGGCTATCTGCCCTGGGGCATTAGTAAGCCTAGCCATAGTGATGTGGCTTTTGCCATCCCATGAAATGGTACAAAAATATACAGAATAAATTTAGAATACTGTGCCTCTGTCTAGTAGTGACACAATGAAGGTCCCCTTATATAATAGAATTAGTTTACTGTGCCCCTGTCTAGCAGTGACACAGATATGACCCCTGGGGTAAACTTATGATCTCCCATCCACTCATCAAGATTTCTCTTGAAGAGAGTCAGTGAGGGGCTCTGCCTAATACGAACTGGGATCTTGTTCCAAAGCATGGGAAGCCTCTGGGTTATGAATCTATCCCTCCAGCATGTCCTATTCATACTTGTGCCGAGGTTTAAGTCTTTAGCTCTCGTGGTTCTGATGGATTTGGATTTTTTGAGGTGGAGCATGTCCAACAGATCCTGATTGGACATGGCCTTGTACATCAGTCACCTCTGAGCAGGCGGTATGCTACTGAATAGAGCTGAAGTTTCTTTAGTCTGGCAGAATAAGACATATGTTGGAGACCCTTGATCCTCTTGGTGAGGTACTTTTGTGGTCTCTCCAGCTGTTGCAAATGCCGGGTGAGGTACATACCAAATGGGGCATTGTACTCAATCATGGGTCTAATGAGGGAGGAGTATAGGGATCAATTATGTTTATTTTTATTATTATTTTGGATCAATTATTTATTTCTTGTGACGGTAAGAAGAAGGGACAATCAGTGTCAAAACAGACTATACCCAAATATTTATCTAAGGCTATTACCTTTTGCCTGTTCATTCTCTCAACTATCCCATTAGACTGGGGATGGTCAGGAACATTACTCAGCACAATTAAACTATTGCAGCAGGGTCAAGGCCCAATCTGCTATGGCTCATTGGAAAGGGTTGGATTCTAGAAGTAATCTAGAAACTACAACTTGGTCCTCTGTATATGGTTTTGCAAAGCACTAGAAATTTGACTCCTTCTCTAGGTGTAGATCAGTCTTTTCTAGGGCCATTCTCCAGGGGCTCCTGGATTTGTATCCCTCCACCTTCCAAATGTAGTAAACTAGGGTAATCTACCCATGTAGCAAAGGCTATTACAGCAGTGACCAATATGATGAGCGTAGTACAGCTGTGTAAGTAAACTTACCATAACAGCAGATGTTCAAATGATCATTGTTGATGTTTCCTCCCTCCATTCCTTTTCTTTCTTTTTATGTCATTTATACCAGGGTGTAGGCATTTTTTGTTGTTGTTCCTAGCATTATACTTTCAAGGATAAGCCTCTCTCTTTTGGGATTTTGGGATGAAAGCTCTGAAGGGCTCAGTGCCCAAACCTGTCTTTTTAGTCAGCTCATTTCTAGATGACTGATGGTGCCCTGAAGCTTTGGAAACTGTCCAGCTGTTATATCCTATGTGGGATATAACCCATATAGCTAAAGCTACTGCAGCAGTAATCATTCACACATTTACTGTTATGATAAGTTTACATATATAACTGTACTTTTTGACATTTTCAGGTTTATCTTTTGTGCTTAGATCTTCAGAACATTTAACATTCTGAATGTATGTCATATATATATTAATAGCTAGATCAATCTATCTGTCTATCTATCTATCTATCTATCTATCTATCTATCTATCTATCTGATTATCTATATAGTTTAGACAGCAGAGTACAGAGCCACAGTTTCAGTTAACAAATTGCTAATATATTTATATATATATATATATATATATATATATATATATATATATATATATATATATATATATATGTGAGTGTGTGTATGGGTGTTGGTGTATATTATATAAGAGTGTCATATATTTGGTCAACTGTTGCTTTAGCCAACAGCCAGATGTGCAGGGTTGTTTGTGTGAACATCCAGTATATCGAAAAAGACATTGCGTCAAATGTTTGCTTTGCCAAAATAGTTAAATGGGATGTATAACAGATCAATTGACCATCTCATAGAATATTTTGAACTATATTGCTAAGTTCCAATTCACTCAAGGCACAGGGTGTTGAAATAGGCCATTTTTAACTAGGTGAGATTGTAGTGCAGTGAGGATTGGGAAAACGGACTTGGCCTTTCCACTATGTTGCGCACTGTTGGAGCTGGTATATATAAAATTTTGGTTAGTGCTGAGAATGCTGTTTTTTGTGATGGTCTGTTTGGTAGTGTGTGTAGTTAGCAGTGGTGTGTGTGTGTGTGTGTGTGTGTGTGTGTGTGTGTGTGTGTGTGTGTGTGTGTGTGTGTGTGTGTGTGTGTGTGTGTGTGTGTGTGTGTGTGTGTGTGTGTGTGTGTGTGTGTGTGTGTGTGTGTGTGTGAGTGTCTGGGGTGTCTGTGTTTGTATGTGTGTGTGCCTTTGTAAGTATGTATATATGTCTGCCTTTATATATATGATTTACTAAGTTTATTTGTATGTGTTGGTATGAGTGTCTGTTGAATGTGACAAGTTTGTTCAAGTATGGCAAATGTGTAATATTGTGAGCGATTTATTTATTTTTTTTCTGTTCCTTATTCTGTGATAACTGCTTAATTACAAAAACAGGCAGAAACACACACACACACACACACACACACACACACACACACACACACACACACACACACACACACACACACACACTCATGACGGCCATAATGAGGCACATGCACAAACCAGGATCATCACAGAGCATGTGATTGAGATGCTCAAGTCACGGTTCTGCTACCTTGACATATCTGGTAGGACCCTGCAGTACTCTCCAGCAACATGTGCACACATGTTCATAGTATGTGTCATGCTACATAATATGATCCTGTGGAAACAGCTGCAGCAGGAACAGTATGGGGAAGGACCACACAGCCCCCCACCATTACAAGGTCCCCACAGTCACAGAGGGACTCGGAGGAGAAACCCCCTGAGCCAGATCCTGTAGGCAGATGGAGGTGTATCCAGTATGCCCTGGCCTTGACAAAGAGGCAACACATAGCACACACACTGACACTGTAGGGACCCAAGGACTGACACCTCTCTCTGACTCGGATACACAGTAAAATGGATGCCACACACATCACATTACCTGTATCTTACCATGTATAGTAAGTGTACTGCGTGCATCTGACATAGGCAGCTCTCAAGCACTTAATCAAAAAAACAACAAAAGGCAGAGAAACCAAGGTGTAGGTTCAACCAAGCTCCAAAAAAATAGCGTAAACAATAAATTTTAATATCCGCTTTCGTCCTTGGACTTCATCAGAATAATTAAAACATAAGAAATTCGCATTTAAATACAAAATGAGTAAATCACTGACAGTAGCTGATTGGTCAAACAATAAAATGCTCAATGAAAAGAGCCATGATTAATAAAAAGCTGATTACTGACTTAAAAACATTAAGTTTGTTTTATACAAAAAATGTAGAAATAGAAACGTTGTCTTTGTTTATACTAGACAATTCATTATTTAAAAAACATTTAATGTTGACAGCCTCATTTAGACCAGGGGCTTGATCAGCAAAAAGTTTAATCTGCCACCTGGCTTCTCTCTGTTCAACCAACTTTTTAAAATCCCCCCCTCTTAAGTCAGAATGAACTACCTCTAACACTGTAAACAGAAATTTTCTGAAATTCAAACATTGAGTGGAATGTTTGAAAAGTGCACTGTTTTCATTTTTTGTTTTGATATTATAAACATGTTCCGCAATACGGGTGTGTAAACTCCTTGTAGTCATCCCTACATAAAATGCAGGGCATGAACTACAAAGACCTAAATAAACTACCCCCTTGGTATTACATGTTACATATTCAGGAACAGAAAATGTAAGGTCAATACTCTCTAACAAAATCATAGGACCTTTAGCTATAAATCTACAGGTACTACAGTTATTACATGGAAACATCCCTTTAACTGTAGAAACTGGGGGTCTTGATTCACAAGAATGTTGTTCTAGTGCTTTTTTAATATTGAAGGAATTCCTATACACAAAACAAGGTTTGTTACCTAACACCTCATACAAATCAGAATTACCGTGAATAATCTTCCAATTTTTAGTTAGAATGTCACAAATCTGCCTATTATTGATGTTCATGTCCAAAGAACACACTAAATTGTAATTATTCACAGTCCTAGATGGCATAAAGTTTGGTGTTACTGTTTTCTCTTCATCGAGAATAGCACTGTAATGTGAATGCCTTTTTTCCAAAACTTCACTTGTGATAGAGTTTAATAAATTGGAATCATAACCCCTGGATAGAAACAAACCTCTTATAAATTCAAATTCCGTGACTAAATCTTGGGCCCCAGTTGTCAACCTACAAGCACGAATAAACTGCCCTTTTGGAATATTACGTTTGACATGTATGGGATGTGCACTAGTAAAGTGCACATAGCTGTTTGTAAATGTTTCTTTTCGATGAATTTTACTCTGGAACCTCCTTTTGATGGCATCCCACCACAGGTTGACATCTAAAAAGTTAATAGATGTACCAAAACTACTCAGGGTGAATTGTAAAAAATCCCCAGTGTTATTCAACCTGTGGAGAAATTGTTGTACAGTAAAGTTGTCCCCTTGAATAATAAACAAAAGATCGTCAACAAAGCGACAATAAAATAACACCCTAAAGTCTTTAGTTACTGTACTAAGTATACTGTCCTCCCACCATGACATCACCAAATTGGCATAAGTAGGGGCCGCAGATGACCCCATAGCCACACCTCTTTTCTGTCTATAGAAAGTATTTCTAAATAGAAAAAAATTGTTCTGTAGTAATATTTCAATAAATCTACAAATGGTGGAAATTTGTCCTGTTTTTATATCCTTGTTTTTACCAAGAATATAACGAATGGCTTCCACTCCATCATCGTGGGGGATACAAGTAAAAAGTGAAATGACATCAAGTGTAAAAATGATGTGTTGATCTGAGTCAAAGATCTCATGAATTGAACTCTCCCTTATTTTCTTCAGAAAATGCCACGAATCTTTGAGAAAAGAGTCAAATCCAGCTACCAATGGACTTAAAATGGCATCAATAACCTTCGCTATCCCTTCAGTAACCGAGTGGGGGGCAGAAACTATAGGTCGAAGAGGTGGATCTACTTGATTTTTATGTGTTTTGGGAATTCCAAAAAGAACTCCTGTTCTAGGTTTATCAATGAAACAAAACTCATAAACTTCCAACGAGATTTCACCTGACATTAGGGCGTCATATAAAAAGGAATGAATTAATCTTTCCTTTTTCTTAATGTCAAAAAGTTTTATGATTTCATATTCGTCTTGGTTCTCAAGAAGTTTCAACATTTTAACATTGTATAACTCCTGAGACATGATGACTATATTCCCACCTTTGTCACTCCGCATAAAGCGGAAATCATGATTCATTTGTTTTAACTTGTTAAAGGCCTTTCTTTCTTCAATAGTTAAATTATGTTGTTGTCTGGTGTTTCTTCCTAGGGAAGAATACACTTCTTGTAAACAAGTGTCTTCAAAAATTTTTAGTGTGTGTACTAATGGAGGGTTAAAGTTAGAAGTTTTAGTTAACTTTTTCTCATAACATGAAACACCCTGCAGAATGTAAGCAAGATTTAATCTCCGAATATATTTTTTAATATCAATTGTAGTTTTGCATAAATCAGCTTTCCTGGTAGGAATAAAATTGAGACCTAATCTAAGAATTTTTAACTCATTAGGCCCCAATACAAGATCAGTCAAATTGATAATATCAAAGCCAGTTGATTCTACAATTTCTTTACTCACATCTCTTCCCCCGAAGAGTTTGAGTTCAGAAATGTCCTGCTTCTGGTGAAAACAGTTTTCTTGATAGTTGCAGGTTTTTTGCCTAAAAAAGTCTTATTACCAAAATTAGTTACATTGGTATCATTTGATACATTGTCAACATTAACGTCATTATCAGTCTCAGAGTCAAAGTCAACATTGTTGATAGAAACACAAGGAGCGTCTTCCAAAGGTTTTTTATTGCTACCAAAAGGAGTTTCATGCTCAAGTAGTGTAGCTGTCCTTAATTTGTCAACTGCAACTTCATTCATTGAAAGGGTAGTATTAACCCGTCTAGCTGGTTGGGCCTGTTTTGAAAAATCAGGTCTTCCAGACACGCTAGAAAAAGAAACAGCATTTTTGTTTTTATTAGTAACAGACCCCTTTAAATCTCTACTGTTTGGCATAAAAACGGAATATGCTGAATTGTTCCTGTATGCTGAAATATCTCGTTGGAGCTTGATAATTTTCCTGTTTGTAACCTCACTTGAATGTCTCTCAACCTCTTCAAAAAGAGGCGTAAGAAAATTTCTGTTTACACTCAATGTTTGAATTTCAGAAAATTTCTGTTTACAGTGTTAGAGGTAGTTCATTCTGACTTAAGAGGGGGGGATTTTAAAAAGTTGGTTGAACAGAGAGAAGCCAGGTGGCAGATTAAACTTTTTGCTGATCAAGCCCCTGGTTTAAATGAGGCTGTCAACATTAAATGTTTTTTAAATAATGAATTGTCTAGTATAAACAAAGACAACGTTTCTATTTCTACATTTTTTGTATAAAACAAACTTAATGTTTTTAAGTCAGTAATCAGCTTTTTATTAATCATGGCTCTTTTCATTGAGCATTTTATTGTTTGACCAATCAGCTACTGTCAGTGATTTACTCATTTTGTATTTAAATGCGAATTTCTTATGTTTTAATTATTCTGATGAAGTCCAAGGACGAAAGCGGATATTAAAATTTATTGTTTACGCTATTTTTTTGGAGCTTGGTTGAACCTACACCTTGGTTTCTCTGCCTTTTGTTGTTTTTTTGATTACGTGTATTTGTGGTTTTCCAGCTCTCAAGCACTGTCCTTGCAACTGCTACAGGCACAAGGTATGTCAGTCTTCTAAACACTAAATGAATGGAGCAGTATGCTCTGTTAGCATATCTATGGCATCGCTGCATGTATGCAAGGGAATGACAGCTATGTGGGACACCAGGAAATATTTGCTCAGTACTGGCTTTCCCACACTATGCAGTAGTAATCAAGGTGAACAATCCCACTGCAGTATATGTGGGGGGCCAAGTAACTGGGGGGTCATAGGCCACAGGCATGGATGTCAGTGTGGGGGTCCCATACTCACCCCTCAGCCTCACCCAGCATGTTAGATGTACAAAACCATTAAAAATGTCAGGCAAAGGCCCAGAAATGGTGACAAATTTGAGATACCCCCCTACAGACTTTACGCACTGATAGTACAGCAGATGTTGCAGTTGCAGTGAGGCTCTGAAGGGTAAGAAGTCTGAAACTCAAATTATGCCATTACAATCTGGCCTGTGGTCTTTAGTGATATGCCTCTAGTCTCCAAGACAGGGCACAATACTATGCTAAATGGAACCAAAATGTAAAGCAAATAGCAGCACAGTCTGTGTAAATGTGTACAGTTGACAGGTGTTCCCCCCCCCCATGCACACATATTCCCATAGAACTGCAGTAACATGTATGTTTGTAGGGAAATACCATCAGAGCACACATTGCCAGGCCTGTCCCAAGCTACATGATAACTTCTTGCATGTCCACAATATGCAGGGGTCAGTGACCTATGTATATGTGTGGTTAATACTGTCAGGCAGTGGCCAGAAATTAATCCTGGTTGTTGTATCATAGTGGCCTAGGTATAGTACTATGATTGACAGAGCCATGTTCCAAGAACTGCAGTGCCAACTAATTTGCATTTCAGCTACACCTACAGTAGGCATTGCACACATTGTCCAGACATCAATATCTGTTATTGCAAGAAAGCTGGACAGGTCATGGACAGAGGGCTACACATATGGACAGTACACAGCTTGGAGTAACGTACACAGTGCCTACCATATCTCCCAACTGTACAGACCTAGTGAAGAATGTCCAGATGTTAGCATCATAGTTGTGGTCTGTGTATCATGAAATAGTGGTTGTCTGGCAATTCATTGGCAAATTACATAAGACTAAGGTCAGAAAATAATGACAGATTATAGTGTCAGACTTCATACCCTGTAGAAAAACACATGCTAAAGCAAAACCTGTTGTTGAATCACCTTTCAAGGTTTGTAAGGCCAATACTTAAAAATGGTTCATATATTTAGGCCTCTCTACCCCAATTGCTTATGGCTTTGTCTAGATGTCTGGCTCTCAAAGATTGAGAGGTATGGTGCCTAGTAGGACAGCAGGTACCTGAAGGTCAGTGTATTGCCAGTGTATAAAAGGCTGCCACCTTTCTGTGCCAGCACTGACAACATGCACTGGCTAACAGCCATACCCCTGGAATGACACAGGTTGTCACAGAAGGAGCACAGGTATGCCTTGGATATCTGTTCTGCTTGTCCTAACATTGCATTTGCCGGCCAACTATTTGCAAAACAAGAAAGGTTAATGTAAAAACAGCAGTGGCAGACAGTGGGGAAGCAGACGTCATACTCAGAAGAGCAAACAGTCAATTACCAAACCAATCACTCAACTGTCTATGTTTGGCAGAACATTAGTAACACACTGTCCCCATGTATGGGCCTTTGTCTGACTGTCATATTTGGGCGTGTCCAGATGTCAGTCTGTGATAGTATGACAGCTAGGCCCACATGTAGCCTCATAATAACATATAGTAACACAAACCATCTAAGGACCACAGCTAATAGAGTGGTGCAATGATGGACAACCTGTTAAATAGGTACACTCAGAGGTGTGAATTCCACAACCTTGTGTGATGTAACAGCATGTACCCTGCCCACATCAGAATTACATATACATAACAGCAGCCACTGTGGCCAAAGCCTGTGACTGGACTACAGAAGGACAAAGAGACACACACAAGGGGAAGGGGAACCACGGGCCAGACAAATGGATAATGTGCATACCAGAACAGATTGTGCAATAACATAGGTGCCATGCAGTGTAAGGAGTCAGTAAACATCACCTGCAAATATACAACACACTCCCATGTAAGTGGAGGTCTGCAACAAAACAAAACCCAAACACTGGGACGTCAAAGGCAAAATCACATGAGAACTCCACAAACCTACACACCACAGACCATGTAGTCTCCACACACCAGGGTCTTGCAGACACTAAGGCCTTACCCCAAACCCCAAACACCTACCCTACACAGATAGGCTACCAGCACTGTCCCTCTACCCTGTTCTATACAGCCTCTGCTGTTCCATACAGACCCCTACCGTACACAGATAGGCAAACAGCACTGTCCCTCTACCCCATTCCATACAGACTCTGCTGAGGTGACCCCTGCCTGGTATATAATGCAATCCAGTCCCTACCTTGATGGAACTGTTGCACATCTGGAACTCAAGGCCCACTCCATCAACATGTAGGTGCAGCATCAACCTGGGCTGTGATACGAATATGGCTTGTTGGTGTGACAGATACGTGTACCACACACTCCCCCATCTGTGGAATACACTCCCTGTCAACAGCAAGCCAAGTGCCTCAATACCCTTAGGGATATGCTCCCTGTAGAAGTGCATGAGGATGCACAAAATACAGTCCTGTGATCTCACCTATATCCCTGCTGGACAGGGGATCTGTGTGATGACATGTAACATGGGCTACACTCTCATCTGCATGGGTTAAAAGGGCTTCAGGTCCAATACCCTACTAATGTCATAGCAACCTATCAACTGATACACAACTGTCTGTCAGTGTTTCACCACACTCCTCTGTACTGTTCTGCCACTGACATACCCGGAAGTCACAGTGCTATGTGGAATATACTACACATAAAATGGACATTTCTGCACAGTAGAATGCACTCTGTACCCACACCCATACCTCCCAACCTCTGACAGCAAGACGTCTGGACAATGTCATAAATAAAAGTGGGACAAAGGCACAATGATAGGCATGTGTTGTAAATATTGCCATTACATACTGAGAAAGTTGGTGGAATAAGGGGTTTTGCATTAACAGGAATTGTCTGAAGGTTATGAAGTCTGAAACATTAATGGCTGTCATTTTTTAGCATCAGTCTGCAATTATATGCAACTAACTTGCCATAAAAACACAAGTTTATATAGACTGGATGAAATTTCTATACAAACACCTGGACAATCTGCCAAAACTGTACAGTTGAGAGGTATTCCCACACCAGGATATGACTTTGCAGTTAAGAAGAATACCACGCAAGCAAGAGATCCTCAGGCAGTGTATCACCAAGTTGCTGGACTGTTTACACAGCTTCATCAGTCAACCAGCTGTAGCCACACCTCTCAACTGGCCTTTTTGGGCAAGAATGTGTATAGTCAGTCTCATAATATCCATCTGTGCTTCATACATCTTGATATCCTCTGGTAAAGCATTGTGATGATCTGAGGATGTCTGTCCTAGGTAATGATACAATACATTGCAGTGTCAGACTTCAGATATGTCAGAAAATGTTTGCTAAAACAAACCCAGTACCTCTAGGAAAGTCCTGTTTACTTTTGAGAGGTATGGCTGCAGCACACAAAACCCCAGACTGGAGTACAACTACCTCTGGAATGGAGTCTCACTTCCACTATAGAAGGTCATAATGGGCATGTTCCTACACTTAGAGAATCACAGGCCATGTTGGAACCCACATTGGACTATATAACTGTATTGTGATTATGTCTTTGCATACAGACAGCTTTGTACACCTTAACTGTCCCTAAATACACCCATCACACAGGATCACCCTTAGCTAGCTGTAGGTGGCCCATATGTGATATATCTGCACCTGTTGCATGTGATACACAGACATATATATGGGCAACAGATAACAATATGTCAAGCATACACATACATAGATGTGAGGAAGAGAGAGAGAGAGATAGTGATAGAGAGAGAGAGACACAGGGGGACACATGGGGAGTAAGTCATACACATGGATACCCTGAATGGCATAGAGTGATGTCTTGGTGCAGACAGTGGCATACCAGTTGTATCTAGTCACACATGCCAGCATGAAGGTGAGCTACATTGTGTAATAGTACTGAGGTTGGGGTTATAATATCATATCACCTGCCTTTGTGTGTGTGTGTGTGTGTGTGTGTGTGTGTGTGTGTGTGTGTGTGTGTGTGTGTGTGTGTGTGTAGGTTTTAGTATTAGGAGGCTGTTCCCACTTGGTACACTTCCCATTGCCCTACTTCACAAGATCTGATGCTGTCATTCACTTTAGGAGTACCATTGGACATCTGTCAGCTCTATAAGCTCTGTAGTGCATTGCATAACTGTGTAACACTAAGGTAGGGTTTTAATCTCTGTCCTGGCAAATGTGTGCGTGTGCATGCGTGTGTGTGCATGTGTGTGTGCGTGTGTGTGCATGTGTGTGCCTGCATGTGTGTATGTGCATGCGTGTATGTGCGCGTGTGTGCATGTGTGTGTGCGCGTGTGTGTGCATGCGTGCGTGTGTGCATGTGTGTGCGTGGGTGTGCACGCATGTGTGCATGCGTGTGTGTGCGTGTGTCTGTGTGTGTGCGTGTGTTTGTGCATGTGTGTGCGCATGTGTGCATGTGTGTGTGCATGTGTGTGCGCGTGTGTATGTGCGTGTGCATATGTGTGCATGTGTGTGTTTGTAGGTGAAACATGTGTAGACCATTCCCACACAGTACACTTCCCAGTGCCCTACTTTAGCTGTCCTGCTGATGTCATTACCCTCAGAAATACCTTTGGACAACCATCAGCCGTTTAAGCTCAGTAGTGTGTGCAATAACTACATAATAATATAATACAAATAACTAGAGAGGCACTGGTTATATTCTCAGGTCTGGCAAATGTGTGTGTGTGTTTGTGTGTGTGTGTGTGTGTGTGTGTGTGTGTGTGTGTGTGTGTGTGTGTGTATGTATAATTGTATGTACAAGAGTTTGTAAGCATGTGTGTTTGTAGGACAAAGTATTTTGAGGACTTTCCCACCCACAAGACCTCCCAGTGCAGTACTTTAGCAGTCCTGATAATGCCATTGCCTTTAGATGTACCTTCGGATAGCACTCAGCCCTATAAGCTCCATGTCATGTGTAATAACTAAGTAACAGTATAGTACAGATAACTAGATAGGTAGTGGTTCTAAACTCAATACTGACACCTGTGATTGTGTGTGTGTGTGTGTGTGTGTGTGTGTGTGTGTGTGTGTGTGTGTGTGTGTGTGTGTGTGTGTGTGTGTGTATATACCACCCAGTACACTTCCCATTGCTCTACATTCACCTTAGATGTACATTTAAATACCTGTCAGCCCTCTAAGGTGTGTGCAATAACAGCATAATACTGTAGAGGAAATAATTAGATAGGTAGGAGTTTTAATCTCAATACTGACAACTCTAATAGTGTGAGTGAAGCATATCCATTGTGCCTGTTATGTGTGTAGGTTATACAATTTTAAGGCCTGTTGACCCCCTACACATGGCATTACTTTAAAGAGCCAGTTAATGGCATCTGTCTCACATGCACCATCTAACATTATACAGCCCATACCAGTCATCTGTATAGATATGCATGGAATATACACATTTGAAACCCATGTGTGGTCTATATCCCCTAACAGTGATCATTCCTGTGATATCATTGCCAAATATGTCACAGTTACTGTAGTGACACACATGCCAGGATCAGACATCGTACCTGACTGACACATTATGCTGATACAAGGTCTGTCACTCTCTCACTTGTGCAGGTTTGTAGGAGCAGTAGAGAAGACTAATTGCTATGTCTGGTGTGTTATCTCACCATACATGAAGGCATTCACAAGATTACTTGTTGTAAGAGGTTGCATATTATGTCCCAGGCATGTAATCTGTATGGAACATGTCATGTATATGCAGCACTATAGTACATACAATTGGATACGTAGGGTTGCTAATATGTCTATTGACAACTGTGTATGTGTCTCCATATGCACAGCCTCTGTTGCTATCTGTAGTGTGTGTATGTGATGGCTATATCATTTTGTGTGCCTCTTCCACCCTGTGAACTCCCCCATTGCCATCCTAGTGCCAGCCCATACAGATGTCATCCACTGTACAAGCACAGTTACACAGTTTCTAACACCAAGACACTGTGTTGCATGCAATAGTCATATCACTGTGTATTGTACATTAATAGATAGTGAGGTCATCTACTCTGATAAGTGTCACCTCCATGTGCATGTGTGTTTCAGTGCATGTCCCCATGCATCGGTGTGCATGTGTGTGTGTGTGTGTGTGTGTGTGTGTGTGTGTGTGTGTGTGTGTCAGATAACTCTAACATGTTAAGGGCCCATGAACCCACCATTGGCAATCCTAATGGCCACTGCAATTGTTACCCACCTCAATAGTAGTGGCAGACACTACCGCACTACAGTACTGCTGTGATATTTGTGTTATGTATCTAGCACTATCTTTCATAAGACTGTGCAGCTAGCGGCTGTGCTCAGTCCTTTGTCAGCTGCCCCGTATAAAGGACTATGACTCTGTGTGCGCTACCAGCACAATAGGCCAGACATGCATATGAGATAGCAGACACACATGCTGTTGATTGTCATACCCTAAACCTGTCATATACAGTACCAGGAATACCCTCATCGACTGCATGATGGTTGACTGGGTGGGACAGAAATGGCAGGGGCAACAGGTGCTGATAGCTAAATCAGTTGCAGTTACAGTAATAGCTAAGCTTGTGAGGAACCTAGTGCCAGTGCTCAAGTAACCTCCTCTGTATGAGTGAGCCTGCGGTCCTACCAAACACCCAGTTGACATGTATGAAGGCTAGGTGGCTGTGTCAAGGGTATGTATGCAAGGTCGACTGTCTGCCACAATTGCCCCTCACACACTGCTGCATGTAAACTCACCTGATAAACATGTACATATACAGCTGTACCTTGGATATGAAAAGGTCAATGTGTTTCCATTCTGCCATACTCCATGTTGGTAATGTCTGCAGGGCCACAGCCTGCAGACACAGAGACACCTGAAATACAAACAGAATACAGCATGTCAGACTACATTCAGTCAGTTGTACTAACACCAATAATGCATCATGGCTAATAAGGTACATACACTTTGATGTTTACCCATAACAAATGTAAGCAGACAGCACCTTACACAGAATTACATGGTTACATTGCACTATATTCACCCTGCACATCAGACCCATATTAGCATGTCCCTGCATTGATGGTATGGATGACAGACATGTGGTACAGGTATCATCATATGCACAGGGTGTGGTGTGGGTTTGCCAGAGGCCTAAGCCTGGGGCATATGGTTGACATCTTGTGTGTGTGTTTGGAGGGGTGTTCTAGAAATGGGCTGTGCAGAGGTACTATATGTGTCTGGAGGTGACCTGCATGTGATAGTGATGTGTGTGTGTTTGTATGCACACAGTCACACCATGTGGCTGCCCTACGTGGAGATATGTTGGACAGCTGTGGACTGTACATTGCAGGCTGTACAGTTCACCATCTCTGGCCACGGACATGGGAACTGGTCCTGCCAAGGGTATCACTGGCAACACCAGGCACAAGCCCAGATGCAGTACTACTCCCCGATGATGATTCCTGTCTGCTGGATCTGTGTCCCTGATGGGACCAGCCAGGACCATGTGCCCAGATTTGAACAGCACCCCCCCTTCAGTAGAGATGGTGGTACTGCTAATACAGGAGTGTGAAGTTGCCTGACCCCATAGACTCTCAGCTGATCTTGGTGCTGACCTACATCCAAGTGGCTGACGCCCACCTCCCAACACACACTCTCCAGCACAGACATTCCACGATCAAGGATTGCCAACGTCTCACCCCAAATTCTATTCATTACTACAGTATTGTGATGTGTGACCTCCACAAGGTCATGTATGTCGTCATGGATGTCAGGAAGAGTTGCATTCAAGACCATGGGTATTTGTCTGATGTTGCATTTAGTATGTGCCTGTGCCTCCATGACAGCCCAAAACATGTGTCTGGTGACACCTGCTGTGACACCTGCAACAGGGGCTTGATGGGCAGCATTCCTCCTTTGAGCACCCCTGCCCATCTGCCTGTGTGGGACCTAACCTGCACTCTGGCTATGGCTAGTGTCCACACTCACACTTGCCATAGTCACCACACTACCCTGTTCCATACCACCACCTGCCAACTGTCTATTATTTGTGACCACTGGGGATGGGGTATTTGTGGGCATTGTGACTGTGTGCAGGGACATTGTGGATGACAGTGGGATGCCAACCAATGGCACAGATTCAGTACCTGACAACCCCACCTGTGCCTCACTATGACTACCATCATCATCAGAGACCGCAGAGACACTGACATCAGGTTCTGAGTGGTTGGGACCATGACCCCCATGTCCACCTGTGAGTGGAAGACAACATATGTAAATGAATACCTGCACTATATGGTTTGCTGGTATACACACACACACACACACACACACACACACACACACACACACACACACACACACACACACACACACACGCACGCACACATGGACACAGACACATACAGGTGAGGTGGCACAAAGGCATTACATAGACTTCACAATATCCAAATGGTGACATGCAGGACACACATTCAGACTACAACATACACACTCTCTACAGGCCATCAACATCATGCAGTGTAGCCATTTTCACTTAATGTTACTACTAATATACACCTCTGGGATATGTGAGTAGTGTTAGTAGGTGATGGAGCTTCACCTAGCACACACTGCACCCATGTACACATTATTGCTGTTCACCTGTATAGCACAGTGGCAATTCCTACAAAACATCCCTCTCAACTGTACAGACTATCTCAGAATGTCTAGATGTCTGGCTCATATTTTTGGTCTGTTCCTAATACATCCTGTGTTTGTCTGACACATTACTGGGATGACCTGAGGATTGACATCACTAATTAATGATATATATTTGAGTTTCAGACTTCAATGTCTGCAGTAAATGTATGTTACAACAAATCCGGCTACTCTAACATCTTTCTAGGCTTACAGTGGATATAATAAGTGTACACACCCCTGTTAACATGCCAGGTTTTTGTGATGTATAAAACGAGACCACAATAAATAATTTCAAAACCTTTCCCTCCTTTAATGTGACCATAATCTGTGCAATCCAATTTAAAAACAAACAAATCTGTTCGAGGTAAAATATAGAAAGTGAAATACGTACAATAGGCTGGTTGCGTAAGTGTGCACACCCTTAAACTAATACTTTGTTGAAGCACCTTTTGATTTAATTACAACATTCAGTCTTCTTGGGAAGGAAAAATCTTCCCAAACACTGTCTTCCAACACCACGTGAAAAATCCACTATGAAACCTGCATTTGAAATATTTATTTAAGCTTCTCTTTAAACATGCACTTTTCATCAGATTTAAGTATCCAACTTCATCAGAAACAAAAGTTTTGTTTTGATTTGATTCAAACGCAGGTTTCGTAGTGGATTTTTCATGTGCTGTTGGAAGACAGTGTTTGGGAAGTTTTTTGTTTACCTGTTTCAAACCATTTTCAAGGCTTCTTAGGAAGGAGTCTATCAGCATGGCACATCTTGACTTGGCAATATTTGCACACTCTTCCTTGCTAAAGGCCTTTGACTCTGTCAGATTTCGAGGGCATCTCTTGTGCACAGCCCTCTTTAGGTCACCCCACATATTTTCTATTGGATTTAGGTTTGGGCTCTGGCTGGGCCATTCCAAAACTTTGGCTGTCTTCTGGTGAAGCCATTCATTTGTTTATTTGGATGTATGCTTCAGGTCATTTTTGACAGGTGAAAGTCCACTTCATCTTCAGCTTTCCAGCAGACACGTGAAGGATTTGGGCCAAAAGTGACTGGTATTTGCAACTGTTCAAAATTCCCTCCATCATGACTAAAGTCCCAGTTCTAGCTTATGAACAGCAGTCTCAAAGCAGGACACTGCCACCACCATGCTTCACCATGGGGATGGTGTTCTTTTGGTGATGCAAAGTGTTGTTTTTGTGCCAAACTTACCTTTTGAATTGTGGCCGAAATTTTCAACCTTGGTCTCATTAGACCATAACACCTTTTCCCACATGCTTTTGGGGGACTTGGCATACTGTTTTCACATGTTAGCCAGGCCTGGATGTTTTTCTGTGTGAGAAATGGTTCCCATCTTCCAACCCTACACCATAGGCCTGACATATGGAGAATACAGGAGATTGTTGTCACATGTAATACACAACCAGTACTTGCCAGAGATTCCTGCAGCTCCTGCAGTGTTGCTGTAAGTCCCCTGTCAGCCTCCCTGACCAGTTTTTGTCTTGTCTTTTTATCAGATTTGGAGGGATGTCCAGTTCTTTGCAATGTCACTGTTGTCCCATATTTTCTCCCCTTTTTGATGACTGTCTTCACTGTGTTCCATGGTATATGCAATGCTGTAGAAATGTTTTCCTACCCTTCTCCTGGCTAATACCTTTCAGCAATGAGATACCTTTGATGCTTTGTAAGCTCTCTCCAAACCATGGGTTTTGCTGTAGCAGGCAACTGAGTAAATGTCTGGAAAATCCTACTAGGACAGCTGACCGTTATTTGGTGTTAATCAGAGTTTCTTTAATTCATGGCAGGGGTGTACCCAAGAAGACTGCATGTTGTAATTAGCTCAAAAGGTGCTTCAACAAAGTATTAGTTTAAGGCTGTGCACACTTATGTATCCAGCTTATTGTATGTGTTTTATTGTTCATATTTGTTCCTCTAACAGATTTGATTGATTTTCAATTGAATTGTACAGGTTATATGTCACATTAAAGGTGGGAAGAGTTTTGAAATGATTTATTGTGGTCTTAGGCTTTGTATATCACAAAAACCTGCCATTCTAACAGGGGTGTGTACACCTTTTCTATCCACTCTATAAGAGTAATATTTAAAATATGCCCCTAGGTTTGGGCCTTTGTCCCCCATTTTGTCAGTCTTTGTCCAGATGTCTTGCACTGACAGGTTGTGAGGTATGCTACAGATATGTTACATCTCCTGCAAATAGGCCCCTGTGATGACCACTGTGGTACAATGCAGTTAACCCCAGCATAAGTGAACATGCACATATCACAATATGGCTAAGAGTGACAGTTGTGTGCATGGTAAAATGCATGCCCTTAACATGCCTGGGGTACTGGTGAGCCCCAACAGGACAGTTCTATACTCACCAGCTCCAGGCTGCTGTCCCACATCCAGACAAGAGGGACCTATATAGTTGTGGGGGAGAGGTATTGTCAGCAGACTCACATGTGGCAATGGTACAAGATGAATGCTGCTTTTCTGCACATGTACAGTACATACTCCGATACTACACTATTTGCTGTCCTCCACCATAGATGTGCAATTCTGTTCATTACAAAACCATATCCACAACTGCATTTTGACTTGACATATGCATCTAGATACTCTACATATGCCAGTATGGCTCCTACTGTAGTAGATTGATGTCTACTGAGACCTTACCTGCACGCTCATTGCCTGTTGTCTGGGTGCCACCCAACTATCAAGGTGGGTGTCTTCACTTTGCTGTTGCTGTGTGGTGGGTGCCCCAAGGTTGGCAAGGAGCTCCTCCATAGGTGTAAGTATGGCCTGTGTAGCAGGACCCCCATCTGTGACTGTGCTGTCCCTGGTCACGGCAGCAGCCTTTCACCAGGCATGGTGGATGAAGTCAGTCGCACGATGCCTGACCTGTTTACATGTTCATGCATGCTGACCCACATCATTTACCCTGTGGACTTGGTCAGCCCACAGGGTGGTCCGCTCCCACAGATGCTGTTGGCTACTGCCAAACATCACCCCATGGTATTGAACTATGGTGTCAATGATTGCTGATGTCTCAGCATCCGTGTATGGCGGCTGTCTTGCACGCTGCAGTTCACCTGGAAGACATAAACAGGGAAACACATCATAGGACCTCATACATTGGTCAACATTATTTAAAGAACCTGCACAAGAACATTGACTAGCACTAGCCACCACTTACGACCACATCATACTTCTGTCATCTATCAGTACAGTATGAACTTGCATTGCACCCCTATTCCTGATGTGTTATGCTCCCCCCAATGAGGCCAGTAAATTGCATACTCCTCCATTCATCATTCACTTTTGTGTAGAGGGATGACAGTGGCCGTCTTCCATGCAGATGGGATGTCGATGGTGCTCAGGCTTTGTTTGACTACAGTGTGTAATGGAACTGGGAGCACATGCATGAGTTCATGTAGGATGCAGACAGGGATGTTAACAGGTCCCGTGAAGACTTAATTTTTCTGCCTTTGAGTAAACATTATGGACCTACTCCCTGCTGATGTGGGGATGGGTGCGGGTGCTATGCATATCCACCTATACAACTGGGGGTTGATGTTTTCACTCAACCTGTCTGCAGCAGGTTGGCTATAGCTATGGCTTGTGTGTATGTGGTGTGACTGCCCACCAGTACAGGGTGGGTTGGGTTGTTGCCTCTGAGATTGAAGATATATGTGAAGACAGCCTTGTGATTGGCCTTGGTGGATGTGTCCAATTTGTACTCATAGTTAGCGTTACAGTGATCCACCTGTGACCTTATATGCAAAAGTGGACTTGCTTCCAAGTTAGTGCCTGCTGCTACTTGGCCCTGTACAGCCAGTATAGTGACCTATCATGTGGTTTGTGCATTGCTGCAGTCCACCAAAGGGGAGTACTCTACCTTTGTGGAGGAGGATTTTACGAGTCAAGTATTGCTGAGTCCATACAGCTATGTGGGTGTTCATATAGCTATTTGTAGTAGGCATGAACTCAAGGTCATAACACAGTTGGACACTTCTCCAATTTCAACATGATAATCAGGCTTATTCTAGTACCCATTTCTGTGTCAGGACAATGCCGCAGCCAGTAGCTGTAGACATTTATGTCTGTTGGATGCACTGAAACTATGATTACACACATGTACAATGTGTACAGCTAATTTATGTGATGCTTTGCATCTCAAGTCTGTTGTTTTGAGGATTCCAGCTACACCTACTCATATATACATGTGCGCAGGTAGTACCTGATATACATTTCTGTTCTATGTCAGTATGTCACACTGTATTAACACACTTGCTGCTCAGTCATACCTCTCAACCTGTTAGAGCAGGACATCTGGACGACGGCACACATAAATGTGGGGCAATTGCCAAAAATTAGTGACACCATATTAATATTGCTGTGACACACGTCAATCAGTTGATAGCACAGTAGGCTTTGCATTCACAGAAATACCCTGGAGGATGTCCAACATTCATATGTATGCTATTATGTTCTGATGTCAGTCTTCACAGATTTACCAATGATTTGCCAGACATAACACAACTCTGTGAGGAAATTACTACAAATATGAGACACACATGTGGTCAGTGTGTAGAACACTGGACAGTTGAATGGTATGAGCTCAGTATATCACATGCAGTTCAACACACACTTCTGCGACAGTAGTTTACTATGCACATACCCTGTATAGGTCTCTTAGATTTGTAAGACAAACACGTGTATCATAGTTGTATTCACAAGTAACATATGGATATTTACAACATCTCAGTAGCTGGCCTAGCAGTGTCACAGTCAGTATTGTTCAACAGACAATCCAGTAGTAGTTATATGTGAGCTGTCCTTTCCTGGGGTGACTCAGGAGCCTGTGCTGTGATGTATGTCACTGCAGACAGAGCCAGATGCTATGGCCATAGGTGCTGATCAGCAATATATCAGTACAATGAGTCTTGAGACATATTTGTTTAACTTCCTATTTCCCATTATTGCATGCACCCTACTGCAGTCCATTACATGCTTACTTGTTTGGCATACCTTTTTTTTCCAAGTATTCTTGTAGTTCATTTCACACTCTCTCTCTCTCTCTCTCTCTCTCTCTGCCTCTCTCTCTTTCTGTCTACATATGTAGAGGGATAGACCTGTTTTGCATAGGCAGCAGCTTGCTTGTTGTAGGCAATGCTCATGAGCAGGTGATGGTCCGTGCACCAATTGGTGTCCCCCCACTTGTTAATTGCATGCAGAACAGCTGTGTTGTTATTCCAATAGTATTGCTTTTATACAGTTGGAATAATGCTAGATTAATAGGGTTTGTCTGGACATGCATTTTCTGCATGATTTCATGTCTGACAGTGTTATGTAGATGACATAACTCTCAACTGTATGGCTATCTGCAGAATGACCAGAGGTTTGACTGTTATGCTTGGTCTGTTCCTCAAACAGTTTTTGTCCTTGGCAAATCAGTCAGATACTGTGGGGATTGCAGTCAGTAAATGCTAACATCCATTTGTGTTTCTGACATCATATCCCTCAGATAAGATATGTTACAACAAACCATGTAACACCAGCAACTTTCTCTGTTTATAACAGCAATATTTCAAATATGCCCCTGTTTTTGGTCCTCTGTCCCCCGATCATGTCAGGCTTTGTCCAGATGTCATCACTAAGAGGTTGATAGGTATGGTATATCATTATTTAGTGCCTTCATTCCCCATATCATCCCAGTGTTGTAGCAGAATCCCAGACATGTTAAGAGGAAGAGGCCATATATATGAGGCCAAAGACTGGAATTCTGTTGAAATCTGTACAGTTGATAGGTCTATGTATGTCTGGCCATTGTTAACAGACTGTCAGGATTGTGTAGCAGTGTAGTGTGTAAATGTTAGCTGGGCTGTGTAGGGAGGGGGTGTAGATGTGACTGTCATGGTTACTTGTCTATCTGACTGCGCATACTGCTCCAGTTTCTGGTGGTCTATTGGCTGTATATGATTGTAGGGCCAGACTGAGACATGTCCCGTACCACCTCAGGATTCCTACTATGCTGTGACTTGGGGCCAGTATATGCAGGGGTAGTGTGAGTAAACATAATATTTTTGTTCACACAGTCATTATATTCTAGTGTTCAGTTGGCTTACTGGTATGTCGCTGTGAATGTGGTACAAATGGTTGTCGGCATGTAGTTTTGAAGGTGCTTGTTGATATCCTTGACAGCTCAATGTTTTTTCCTAATGTTACATGGCTGCACTCATAGCTCTCAACTACCCAGATATTCATATGATGTCCAGATGTGTGGCTCATATCTTTGGTCTGTTCCTCATAACTGTTGTAGATCTCTTTTTTTGTAAACATTTTTTATTGATTTTCATGAAATAAAATAATACAAGAAATATGATATATAAATATGCACAATATATGTCTTAAAACATCATAACATGGAACAATAACTATTTACAATGTCCATAACAGATATAATGTCATTGTTGTGATTACATTTTATCTAGTAGTTTTTCAAGCTTCGACCAATTAATTTCTTATGTGTTATCTTAGTAGTTCTTTCTGAAATAGTTTGCAACTCCCTATTACATACAAGTTTAGTTAATAGTAAAAAATCTGTAAATGATAGGATTTTTTTCACTTCCAATTTGACGTAATGATTTTTCTTGCAATTGCAAACAAGGACCAAAGAAGGTGCATCTGTATTTTGGGGATATGTGTTGGTATTGGTGCATTGAACAGTAATGATGAGTCAGATACTTCACACTTGTCCGTCCACAATGCTTTTATGAAATTTCTGAGCTTTATCCAGAATGGAGTTACTATTTTACATGTAAGAAACATGTGTACACAATCTGCACAAACTATTTCCTCATATCTCCAACATTTATTAAGATTATTTTGTGATATCAAGTCCATCTTATGTGGGGTAATAAAGCTCCTATGGATGTATTTCCAAGTGAAGATTTTCCAAGAAGGGGTGACGTTGTGCTACTAATTGATTTAAGTACTAATTCTTTATCACTATTTGAAAAAATGGATTTATTTATTCTCTGTGTGAAATTCCATAAAGAGTCCTCTGGGATTTGCATATTGGTTCTTAAAGATTTATATATACTTGACAATTATAGCATATTATTAACTGCAAACAGCAACAGAAGAAGACCACCATGATGAAATGAAAACTTATATTTATTATCCTAAAACAAGCGCTTTCACGTGTATCCACATTATTAACTGCGGTGGTGGTGCTGCGGTAGCGTTGTCGCCTCACAGTTAGACGTTGCCCGTTCGATCATCAGTTAAAGCGTCTTCTGTGTGGCAACATGCGTGAACGGGCATTCCTTCACTGAAGGTTGTGCGTTAGGCCCAGCAAGCCAGCATGTAAAACTCTACTGCCAATCATTAGAGGACCGGAGTTCCGCTGTGGCGACCCCTAACCGGGAAAAATCCGAAAGACACAAACAATTAACGTGCAAAGTGTTTATTTCACAAAGAAGAGAAAGTATTTTAGGTAAAGGTGTTGTGCTGGTGATATGACATATTTTGAATTCATTAACTATGCATTTTCTAAATATTTGTACGTTCAACCAGTTGTTGTGCTTTATGTTATACCTGGCCATAAGAGAATATAGTTCGTGGATATTATTGCAGAGAAACCAGTGCAAGAAAACTAAGCCATTTTCTTCCATTACTTTTATTTTAGATACATTGAAAGAGTCCAGACATGTCTTTGTGTATGCTATGGGAAATATAAAAAATATTAAGCATTTTGTCATGTGAATTTTGTTTATTATCTTTTTTAAATGATCTAATATATAATTAGTGAAAAGAGAATTTTTTTATTCTCATTGGTATTGTAGAAATGTTCTTTGACAGCAAGAAAGATTTTTTTATTTCCTGAGAACATATTATTGTCAATATTTGTGTCTATATCAGATAATAAAATACTTACATGGAGATTTTTCCAATTAGAACTATATTTGGAGTTTAACCATTGGCTCATCACACTAAGTATGGTCGATTCCACATAAAGTTCTAAATTTGGGAATGCTATTCCCCCATGTTTCCAGCTTCTGTAGTACCAAGCATGGCTGATTCTGGGCTTTTGAGGAAACCATAGGAAATTTATTAATATAGAATACAGTTGATGAACTTTTTGGATGGGGAGGCAATTAAAGTTTGGAAGTAGAACAAAATTTGGGGTAATATGATCATTTTTATTAATAACAGTCTTTCTTCTATCGTGAAATACATTTATTCCATCTAATTAAAAATTCGTTAACTGTGGATAATAGGTATTTATAATTTGTTTTTAAAGTATTATTCCAGTTTGACTTTATGTATTTTCCTAAGTGCTTAATGGTGTCATTTGCCCAGTTAAAATCGTTGTGTTTTTTTTAGTAAAGTGTTTACTTTTTTATTTATTAATAATGTTTCTGTTTTGGTGTGATTAAAACTTCGGCTTGAAACCTCTTCAAAAACTTGCAGGGATTTTGTTATATGATCTGTAGAGGAATCTGTATTTACAGTTGTTAGCATGACATCATCCGCAAAAAGTTGTAATTTAGAAATGTAGCTTGGACTAACAAAAAATCCCCTTATATTAGAATTTGCTCTTATGAAGTTAGCTAGAGGTTCTACTGATAGGGCAAATAATAAGGGGGAGAGTGGGCAGCCTTGTTTAGTGCCTTTTAGGATGTTGAGCAGACCTGATAAAAAAACGCCAATTTTGATGAATGATATTGTGTTAACACATAATCTGTTAATTAGATTGATAAAGTCAGGGGAGAAGTTATATACTTCTTATACTTTAAATAAATAGGACCAATTTATAGAGTCAAACGCCTTGTTTAAGTCTAGGCTAATAATTGATAGTTCTTTTTTTTCCTGTTAGCATGATCTACTGAGGAATGGAGCCTGATAACATTGTCTTGTACTCTTCTATTTAGGATGAAGCCTGTTTGATCATCACCTATTATATTAGGCATCAGTTGATTTAATCTTTTAGCTAATATTGATGTAAAAATTTTGTAGTCCACATTTAATAGTGAAATGGGATGATACAAAGTTACTATTTTGGGGTCTTTGTCCTGTTTTAGGATAGGGGAAATCATGGCATATTTCCAGGAAGGGAATGAAAAGCTTGTAAAAAAAGTATCTTTAATGTATGTATCGTCTGTGAGTACTTTATAAATTTCTCCTATTAATCCATCTAATCCTGGGGCTTTATTGTTCTTAAGGCTTTGAATCCTCTCTTTTGTTCACTTAATGTTATTGGTTTGAGAAGTTTGTTATTCTGTTCTGCTGATAGTTTGCTGTCTATGTTCTCATTTAAGAAGTTATCTTTTGGGACGTTGTTATTAATATTTGGATTTGTGTTATTTATTATTTCGTGATGTTTTCTGAAATTCTCAAGAATATCTTCTAAATCTGTTACAATTTTAGTTTTATTTTTAGTTTCATCAACAATTTCCCTTATACGTTTAACATTGGTTAAGTTTTTTTGATTTCACAGCTAATCTATGCATGTTTTTGGGTTAACAGAGTAAGATTGTTATTTGATTCTTTCTAAATTTATTGCCACTTTGTAAGAATTTCCTTGTAATTAAGGTTAATTTGTTTCAGTTCTGTATTTGTGTTTATGCCTTTATTATTTAGATTTCTTTTTAGTTCATCAATTTTTGATTGTATTGGATTTCTGACATATTGGTGGGATAATGTGGGGAGTGCAGTCACTAAATTATGAGATGCATTTGAGTCTCAGACTAGAAATATTTCAGTCAATATATGTTGACACAGACAGTGTAACTGTGGCAGCTTTTGCACCTTATCTACTCAAATAATTAAGACGTCCCTATTTTCATGGCTTTGACTCTCCACTTTGTCAGGCTTTTTTGTCCAGATCTCTTGCACTAGGAGGTTGAGATGTATAACTACACATCATGATATATACATATATAATTTTATATATATATATATATATATATATATATATATATATATATATATATACATACATATATTTACAATGGCATTGCTAATTGTATACAGTTTCTTCCCTAATATTAGATGTGTATAGTGTATGATATATTTAGTGAAGCACTGTTAATTCTTGCAGCTCACATAGTGTAGTGGAATGTTGGTGTGTTTATGATGTAATGGGTCCTGGGTTTGAGACTGGACAGGACTAATTATTTTGTTGCTGGGAAGAACAAGGGCTCATGGAGACAGAGTGATTAAAGTACTCTTAAGCAGGTTTGTACAGTTTTGCATGAAGCTAAGTGATGCTAAGATACACTTAGCTTGCACCTGCACTAATTTTCAATAAAGAAAAGAAAATGGGGCGATAGGAAAGTGGTGAAATGGGGACACATAGAGGGTAAAACAATATGAAAGGGAGTCAAAGATGTGCAGGACGATATGAAAGGAAGCCAGGGATGTGCAGGGCAGGTGTAAAAAAGGACCATAGCTGTCCATTTCCTCTACACCAACAGCTGTGCATTTGTACAGAATTTGGAGATGAATTTGAACCCTCAAATGCAAGAGAGAGGGGTGAGGGGTGAGGACAACAGAAATATGTTGTCAAGCCAATTGGACCACATTAAATGTGTCTAATGGACACGTGTGCGAAATGGACAGCTATGCATGGGGCCCCACTTTTTGTTTTTTTTAAGGTGAGAGTGTGATGTTGGGGAAGGGTTGTAGGTATGTTTGGGGAGGTAAGTTGGGTATGAGAAACAGAAAAGACAGACAAGGCAGCAGGCAGGGATGGTGTATGACACATGCAGGGGTAAACACCTTGAACAGGGAGGGTGGTTGTGAATCCGAAGCCCATGAGCCCCCAGATGGAAACAGTGGGACTGAGGTTCCCACCCATAGGCAGTCACCACTGCACCTTCACGGCCCCGAAGGTGGCTGTGCTGGGTGCTAAACAGGGGGGGGCAGTCTGCCCCCCAAGGTGCACTAGGTGGCCCTCCATCTGGCTTAGCTGCTCATGCAACTCCATTCAAATGATGCTGTACACCATACCCTGGAAGTGACCACAGGGTGAGAGGCTCCTTTCAGAGTGTACTCCCATGGGGGGAGGCCCCATCCCCTGAGGAGGTTCCACCCCAAAGATGGTGCAGGGCCAATGGATGGGGAAGTTCCCGGTTGGGTCCCAGATGTGCTGGAGCCTGGTGCCATGACCAGATGAGGTGGGACAGGTGGATCCGCCAGGATCTGCCTTCCTAAATGTGCTATGGTTTTGAGGTTTTCCAAAATGCATTGGTTAGTCATGAATAAAACATTTCAATATTGGCTATAACAGCATGCATGGGTGTTCCAATTAACCCAGAATAATAGATTTTCAACAGTTGCATAGCAAACGGAACACATGCATAAATGGAACAACAGTAAACCTTATAGCAGCATGCCAGTAACATTGATGGCAACAGGCCACCAGCAATGATATTTGAACAAGGTATGTTATTATGCAACCAATTAAATATATTAACAATGATAGAACACAAGTCCCAACACTGGGTTTTGAGGAAAACATACCCGTAATATATGAATGATTATAAATGATGCAGATAAGGGGTGGGGGGAGAGACAAAAAGTCTAACTGTTTAGGCTTCTATTTTTCACAACAGTACTGCTCAATACTCTATGGGTCTGCCCTCACTTTACATCTACCTATGGCCCATATCTTCTGCAGCATAAACATACCTGTTAAACTGTCAACCTGAAATAGTATGGGGAAAACTATGACAACTCTGGGTAAATGACTAGAGGGGTCTCATACATGTCAGTATTACATGTCTGACATAGAAGGGGTACCCTACACTGCTGTTATGTGAGTGTGCTACTGGCATACTTAACCTGGATTCCTATCTGTGTCCAGGGTTATTGGCAGCAGTGACTACTAGCCGTGACAGCATGACACTTGAGAGAAATGTATCAGGCGTAGCTCTCAAACAATCAGGGACATATCGCAACAGGATCAGGGACACAGAGAAATAATCAGGGACAATCAGGGACACATTTAAAATATTAATTCTATTAACCTGAAGCATTGACAGAACAACAGAACATGTAATAATCTACAGTTTCTGAAGTGAAAGAGGTCTATAACTCTAATTATTGTCATTATTTCTTATGGATAATTCAGCACACATTCACTACCTTACTGTTTTTACAAATATTCATGATATCTTGTGTGTAAATATACACACATCTTAGTCCCATTCCCTGGATTCGAACCATGTCTGGGTGTGCAAAATGAGCACCTACGCTATTTTGCATCACATTGAGCTACTAGGAAACTGCTATCGCTTGTCGGACTGATTCCTGCCTTATACTCTTTGTTAGACTGTCTGACCTTGTTATCCTGAAATTCATGCATGGCAGATAGTGTACTGTGCATTAATCCTTCGTAATAATACAATCTGGAAAGCAAAGGTTAACACAAAACAATTCTGCAGGGGACACAATATGGTACATTAGACATTACTATTCAGGGTTCAGAGCTTACTGCTAAGCATTGTTCAGTTTTCCTTTTTAAAAAATATCAGTATTATAAATTATTGAATCATTACTGACATATTATTGAGTGTATATGATTGACTTTACATGATGTCACCCTATATGCTTTCATTACCTTACCTTGAGGTGTGACTATAGTGTATGGGACACTTGTGTTTACATGGAGGTTATATAAATTATATTTACTACCTCATTTAATAAATAAAAATGATTTTACTAATTCTTTTCCATGTAAATTGAAGGGCTTGCCTTGGTGCTCAAACCGTGAACTGCTGTATGTAAAGCATGTGCTCTTAACTATTACTTTATCTCATCATTGCGGGTTTTAGCTGTACATTTCTATTTAGCTTCTTTGGGATGTCTGAGCTATGCTGAGCACAGCGCCATGATATGCAAACCCACTTAGCTATGCTTAAATTTTACTTGGAATGGAAAATTAAATGAATGAATTAACTTTAATTACATGTATTTTGGCCTTACATAGGAACAATTTTAAATATTGCTCTTACAAACTTGGTAGAATAACAAGTTTTGCACTAGCATGGATTTTCAGAAGGCTATGCATTGTGACACGTCTGTCATTATTTCCTGATGCTGGTCCCTATTTGGCAATGCAGGGGGTGTATGACAGTACCTGGAACACACACCCTCCATTGCTTCCTAGCTTTATAGCTGCTGTAAGTGTCCGCGGACACTGACAGCAGTTAAAAAGTACTGTACGGCACTTTCGCAATGCAGGCAGTGTGTGACAGTACCTGTCACACAACCCCTCCATTGCTTCCTAGCCGTATAGCTGCTGCCAGTGTCCACAGACACTGACAGTAGTTAGTAAGTGCCGTACGGCACTTTTGCAATACAGGGGGTGTGTGACAGTACCTGTCACACACCCTCTCCATTGTTTCATTTTTAATTTCCTGCTTTCAGTGTTCGCAGACACTGAAAGCAGGTAGGAAGTGCCATACAGCACTTTCTGAGTGCAGGGGGCATGTTAGATGTGCGTGCACTACTTAAACACACCCCCTGCACACAGTAGTGTTTGTGCCCGTTTAGCCTTAGCAGTAGTGCACCTTCATGAATATGCAAGGCACTCTGCTGTTAGAGCTAAGGGGAAATTAACATGTTTCACTCCTGCAGGAATAGCACTATTCCTGCATGGAGTTTATTGAATCCAGGGGAAGGCCACTTCTTCTGGCAAAGATTTAAGGTTATGAGCTGTTGAACAACTTTCTCTTACAGTCCAGAGTTTAATTCCCTGTATTGCTAGTTTCATAGTGTGTGATTCTGAACAAGGCACTTGACTGTGCTCTTAGGTGGCCTATGAAAGGGGTACTTGTGTGTGGTGGGTATTACTCTTAAATGCTAAGGCACATCAATGTTGTAATAGTTTGAAGTTAAAGATAGAAATAAAGATGCTGCTCTTTGGCTATTGAGCATAGGGCTAGCAGGTGGCCTTGTTGTTTAAGTACAGATACTGTAAGTAGAGTGGTTGGCAAGGAAGCGGTTGGGAGGGTGACCTAATGGCTAAGGTGTTTGCCTTACAAACACAAAGTGCAGAGTTCAAGTCTCACAAGGGATAATTGGCTAGGCTTAAAATGGCTCACAAGGGCAGTTAGCTTAGTACTAACCTATGAACCTATGAAAACATAAACATATTATAGGGGCAGCTTATACATGCTTGAGGATGAGAGCT
>NC_056726.1:1430187260-1430206218 GCF_019279795.1 Protopterus annectens
AACTATGTTTTCCCAAAAAAGAAGAGAGTGCAAAGGAGTCCAGGAAGCTTGTGGGTTATTCTATCTTTCAGAATGAGGCCCAATGGAGGAATGAGAGATAAAAATGTGCCAGTGTTGGTCAGAGAGACAAATAAATCACAGCACAGTTTCACCATTTTGAGGCAAATTTTAGAACTCCTAAGAGCATGAAGAACCACACATGAGTTTGTCTGCTAGTTACCTGGACTCCTCAGGCATGTGACTTGGAGCCAGAAAGCAGTTCCTGGACATTGCCCATTCCCATGATACCACAGCCTCTGCCATCTGGAATATGATCATGCTGCACCTCACGTTATTGTAACATATTACTGACATTTTGTGTGATTGTTTGGTGATAACTGCCATTTGAAGTGAGTCTTGAAATGTCTGAAGGATAAAAAAAATATTCTCATTTGTAGTATGTTGATGTGAAGCAATATTTCTGATTGGAATGCCCACAAATCTTAACAGCAGCAGGTACCGTGAGCCATAATGTAGAAATATAGAACCAAACACCCTAATACTGGGTGATTTTAACTACCTTGCCATTAACTGGGAAAACTACTCATGTACCAACACCTTTGCCCAATGGTTCTTGGAATTCATAAATTCCAGTGCCCTGGATCAACTAATCCATAGTCCCACCAGGGGCTCTAATATCCTAGACCTGGTCATTACCAACATGGGAAATCGATGCTCCACACCTATGGTCACCCCCTCATTAAGCAGGTCTGACCATAAGCTAATCACCCTTAACATCAACATCCCACCCCCACCCCTCAGTAAGGAAACCTCCATAAAAAACTTCTCCAAAGCCAACTTCGTGCTACTCAAGTCAGAAGTTACAAACTTCATGACACCCATGCAGACGGGAGCTGAAAGTTCAACTGCTGAATCCTACACTAAGGCACTGTACGAGCACATCCACTCATGCATAAATCGTGCCATCCCAAATAGAACCAAGATGCTCTCATCCAAAAAAAAAAGCCAATCTGGTGGTCCCCTGCCATAAACAAACTTTACAACAAAAGGAAGAAACTGTTGCAGAAAAGAGGAAAATCTCAGGATGCAAAAAACTTCCTTACCAGCCTCAGTAAGAAACTGAGATCCCTCATAAAATCCTCCAAAGCTAGTTACGAAAATAAAATTGCCAAAGATTCCTAAGACAACCACAAGGCATTCTATACCTATGTCAAGAATCTAAATGGCAATGCTCAGAACTGCTCTGAGCTAAAACAGAATGGCATTAAATATACTGATCCCAAGAATATTGCCAATATTCTGGCAGATCGATTCAGTGCCAACTTCACCCTACCTCGCACCCCCTAAATGGCCCATCTCAATACCAGAAGACTGCCAAATTCTGGTAATAATGGCCACACAGGTAAAAAACACACTCCAAAACTAAGAATACAGCATCCATGGGATCTGATGACATCCCGGGCTGTGTACTACATGAACTACAATATGAACTGGAACTCACCTAAGTGTCATGTTTAATCATAGCCTCACCTCAGGTTTCATGCCCACTGAGTGGCGCAGAGCTACAGTTATCCCAGTCCACAAGGGGGGGTCCACCTTGGATCCCGGAAACTACCTTCCCATCAGTGTGACAAGCCTTATCTTTCAGGCCATGGAGCGTATTATCATGGAACTTATAAACAGGCTTGTTGGCTGTTGGTGAAGCACCCTCCAAGAGGAAAAAACGCTGAGAGAAGAAGGGAGCCACTTTTGAGATTTTAAGTATTTTTTTCTCTGTTTATTTGCTAAGTTTTTCTGCATAGCTGCCTAGCTTGAGCATTTTCTGGCTTGTTAAACTTGATTTCTGTATTAGTAGCTGTATTTAGAGCACAACCAAAAGCTGTTTGCTGAATTTCCTGTTTGCACTTAATTTTAAATCGTTTTTTTTCTTAAAACTTGCATATTTTCTGTCCTTGACCTAGCACTCTTGTGTGGGGTCATTTACTGCACTGTTATAACTTGATATTACTTGTGAACCTCTGCTATCTCTGTAAAAAACAAACAAAAAAAATCTTGCTTTTTTCCCACTTTTCTGAGAGTTAAAAAAGTTCAGTTACAGGCTTGCTGTTCCTGAACTGTTTGTAAGTTTCTGTGAGGCCATTTTTGCTTGGGCTGAAGGAGGGTCTCTGTGTTGATCAGTGGCAGTGAATAACATTGAGCAGCTTCCCTGCCCCCCGTAGAGGTGGTTACTGACTTGAAACTGTAGTTTTATTGGCCACTAGGGGTCATTTCCAAAACTCCTTAATCTTCCTCTCTCAAAACCTAGTTGCCTCGTGGTTTGGGCGTCTTTTCAGGCTTGTTGGCTGTTGGTAGCACCTCCAAGAGGAAAAAACGCTGAGAGAAGAAGGGAGCGACTTTTGAAATTTTAAATATTTTTCTCTGTTTATTTGCTAAGTTTTTCTGCATAGCTGCCTAGCTTGAGCATTTTCTGGCTTGTTAAACTTGATTTCTGTATTAGTAGCTGTATTTAGAGCACAGCCAAAAGCTGTTTGCTGAATTTCCTGTTTGCACTTAATTTTAAATCGTTTTTTCTTAAAACTTGCATATTTTCTGTCCTTGACCTAGCACTCTTGTGTGGGGTCATTTACTGCACTGTTATAACTTGATATTACTTGTGAACCTCTGCTATTCTGTAAAACAAAACAAAAAAAAATCCTGCTTTTTCCCACTTTTCTGAGAGTTAAAAAAGTTCAGTTACAGGCTTGCTGTTCCTGAACTGTTTGAAAGTTTCTGTGAGGCCATTTTTGCTTGGGCTGAAGGAGGGTCTCTGTGTTGATCAGTGGCAGTGAATAACATTGAGCAGCTTCCCTGTCCCCCGTAGAGGTGGTTACTGACTTGAAACTGTAGTTTTATTGTCCGTTTTGGGTCTATTCCTGCTTCTTTCCAGCCCCTGCTATCAAGCACGCTTTAACGTGCTTTAGCGCGGAGTTGCCACTAGAGCAGCACCGGGCAGCGCCGGTTAAACAAGGTCAATTTTTCCCTTAGACCTGCTCTGTTAGGAACCTAAACAGTTTACACCTTCACTAAAAAGTGCAGCACTTGTTCCAAATAGCTTTTTCTTCTCAAAAGCTCAGCACTTGTCTTATAAGCATATTCCTTGTCTTATAAGCATTCTCTTTGCAGGTCAAGCACTTATATTATACAAATCTCTCACTAGCAAAACCCCCCCAGGAGTGCCCACTTCCCTGCTAAGCCCACTACTTTTCTGTCTCATACCAACTCATAATTCTTTCTAGCATGTCGAAGGGTCAGATGCTGGCGTCCTCTCCTGCCCAGTTGGTGAATCTGGGAATTCTGAGACAATGTTACAATTGCCTCATGTACACGGACAAACCTCTCCTCCTCCCACGTAACACTAACACTTGTGAGAGATGCAGCTATTTAGCCAGACTGGAGGCTGAGCTCTCTCAACTCAGGACTGGCAAGACCAGGCAGGAGGAGAAGGCAACTACACACACCACAATACGAGTCTCACATAACTCAACCACACCACTGAATCAAACACATAAACATCTGAGTAAAAATTTACCTAAACAGCAGAGGCCTCCAAAGCAGACACCCAAGCAACTGCAAACTCAATACACCACACAAACAACACATAAACAACAAAATCAGTGTGCAAAGCAGTCACTGCCCTTAAGGCCAAATACAACACCAAACATACTTGTCATAGGTGACTCCATAGTCAGACACACTGACGTCCCGCTCACCAGACTGAGTAAGGAGAAGGTCACAGTGCTGCCTGTCGGCACCAGAATCCGCCACATAACGCAAGCACTCAGGTCTCTCAACAGTAGGTACAAGTACGACTCAGTCATTGTCCACGCTGGTGTCAACGACCTGAGACGTACCTCCTTGGACTACATGAAAAGTGACATTGAGGAGCTCTCTGATTATGTAGCCCAGGCAGGTATGACCCTGACCTTGAGCAGTATCCTACCTTCACCTAGAATGATGCCACAATACAGTGATAAGATGATCAGCTTTAATAATTAGCTTAAATTCTGGTGTCATTAAAAGGGGATCCAATGTCTGTCTGCCTGGGATGACATGCTGGACAAGCCACGCTGCTTCACAAGGGACGGCTTGCACCTGTCACCCCTAGGCTTCCGAATATTGGCAAAGGCTCTTGCCACCCCCATAGTGCCTTTTTTAGGCAAGGCTCAAATTCTAAACCTACCACCCTAGAACACAAAAAAGGAAAAAAACTAAGGATGTTATGTGATCCTATCTCGCCTACATTCTGAACTGATGGGTTCGGAGCCGATCCCTCGGCTCCGACTCGGCACGCTTATGCCAAAGAGCGAAGTCTCTTATTGGCTGAGCTTACTATATCCCAGATCTCGTTTGCCGCTATCCTGCGAAGACGTGGTCTCGAGCTGGCTGGGCTGAGTAGTTATTTAACTAACTTTTTCTGTCAGTTTTTTGCTGTTTTTGCCTCAAAAGCTGTTTTAACGGCTATTCTTCTCATTGTTGTTGTGATTGGTTGGATTTGTTGAAGACTTTTGTTGTGTGATTGGGTTGAGTTTGGTAGGCCCCCTTCATCTAGGGCCTTCCCGGTCAGTCAACCCTCCTATAACTTACATATAGAGCAAAAGGCTTTAAATATTTTTGTAGCTCTGTTTGTTCTTACAGGGTTTTCAAAGTTCCCTGTCATTGGCTTAAGCCGTAACTGTTAGCCTATACTTAAGGGGTACATCAGTAAGTCAGTAAATTGTATTTTTCCTGTCAGATTACTGAAATTCTCTTTCCATAATGTCTCAGAATCCTAGGCCTTCGGGCTTTAAAAAATGTACTGCTACACAACAGGACGTGGCAGAGGCTTCAACGTCCGTCCATCCTCCTAATAAGGAGTCTAGGAGTATGGACAGGTACGGGAAGCGCACCCTGACTTCAGCGGCCTTTACTTTAAGGTCTCTGAATTATTTGGCACATTTTACCAGGCTTCAGAGGGATCTGGTCAAGGAGTTGTCAGATTCCCTCTCGGGTAACCTACCTGAGCAGTTAGCCCAGTCGGTTAGCTCTCAGTTGGCTATCCTTCGCCAATTTCTAACTCGGCCCATGAGGCTCATTTCCTATGCAGCAGCCGATGGTAGAGCGGCAGGCACAGGTGTGGCTCCCACGAGACAAGCCTGGCTCCGCTTGTGTCAGTTTCATGGAGGCCTTCAAGTCTTCCTTCGCCCGACGCTCCCTTTGATGGGTCCTCATTGTTTGGACCCAAGGTTAAAGACACCCTTACCCGCCAGAGCAAGAGGAAAAACTTTATCTGCCGTAGGTGCCCGTTATTCCACTCCCTTTCGCCCTTACCCCAAGGCTTAAGGTGGGGGGGAGATTTGGGTTCCCCAATCTCGCAAGTTTTTCTCCCAACATCAGGAAGAAGCCCCTTCCAGAGGCAGAGGAAGGGGAAATTTTTCAGGAGACGCCGGCCCAGAGGCGGCAGAGGGCCCCGCAATTCTGGAGACCATGAGTCCTTTCGTGGCTCTTCAGCCTCCCACACGCCATGAGGGATTGCCCGGCTGTGCTGCTCGAGCCAGTCGGGTGTCGCTTGCCAAGCACCTAAAAGCCTGGGAGTCAATCACTCAGGACAGATGGGTGCTTCGGATCGTGCCGGAGGTTACACCATCCCATTCACATACTCACCCCCCACCGTCCAAAAGAATCCTTGACCCACCACCCAGTCAAAGGGAAATGGCAGCCGCAGAAGCTTTAAAGCTGCTAGAAAGGAGTCATCCAACCGGTCCCCACAGACCAGATCGGATCAGGAAATTACTCCAAGTTCTTTTTAGTGCCAAAAAAGACAGAGCACCTGGGACCAATATTGGCTCTCAGCACACTGAACCAATCCGGCCACGAAATCCAAATTCCGAATGGTCACGCTACAATCCATTCTCCCATTGTTGGAGGAGGATGTTTGGATGTGCTCCATAGACCTCAAGGACGCCTATTATCACATACCGATACATCAGGCGCCCAGGAGGTATCTGCGCTTCAGCCTGGGAGCCAGTCATTACCAATTTTGCGCCTGCCCTTTGGTCTCACCCACAGCCCCAGGGTGTCCACCTAGTGTTTGGCAGTAGTGACGGCTCACCTGAGAAGTCTTGGATTCCAAGTGTTTCCCTATCTGGACGACTGGCTCCTGACTGCCACCACCAGGCATCTACTAATGGACAACCTCAAAGCCACCATCTCCTGGGTATTACCCTGGGATTACATTCAATTGGTCAAAGTCTGTCTTGCTGCCCTCTCAACGCATAAGGTTCATAGGAGCAGAGATAGACTCAAGATTAATGCGTCTTTCTTCCTGCGAAAGGATCCAAACTTTACAGGGCCAAGTTCAAGCTCTGATCTCGAGATCCAAAGCCCCAGCCAGGATGGTTCTACAAGTTTTAGGCTCAATGTCTGCCACGGTTCTTTAGTTCCTCTGGCAAGATTGCACATGAGGATTCTTCAGTGGCTATTGTCAACTCAATGGTCCTTTCAGGATCTTCCCCTCAATCATCACATCATGATTACAGAAACATGCAAACGGGACCTTCGCTGGTGGCTTCAGACATCCAATCTGAATCAAGGAAGCCCTTTGTTATTCCCTCCACTGGTTACCCTGACGACAGATGCCTCCCAGATAGGGTGGGGGGGGGCATTGTCTGGGCAGGCTAGTTCAGGGCTCCTGGCTTCCAGACGAAGCTCTTCTCCACATCAATGTGTTGGAGATGAGGGCTGTACTTCTTTCCCTACAGGCCTTACACAAGTTTCTTCCTCAGGGCATCATCGCCATCCACACAGACAACATGTCGGTGGTCTGGTATCTGAACAAACAAGGAGGGACCAGATCCTACCCCTTTGCAGAGAGGCCATGAGAGTGTGGGAATGGGCTGTAGCTACCAACCGCTTTTGGTAGCGACCCACATTCCGGGAAGATCAAATATTTTGGCAGACAAATTGAGCAGGACAATTCTCTCCTCACGAGTGGTCTCTAAACCAAACAGTAGCAGCTCAGGTTTTCAGGAGATGGGGACGCCGTGCATGACCTATTTGCAACTCCACTAAACACCAAGTGCCAAAGGTTCTTCTCCTGATCCCACATCGGGGGTACCAGCTATGGATGCTCTAGCACAACCTTGGCCAACAGGGCTACTTTATGCCTTTCCTCCGATTCCACTTCTCCCAAAGTCATTCAAAAGCTTCTCAATTGGGGTGAATGATACTGATTGCCCCATACTGGCCTCGTCAGGTATGGTTTCCTTACCTGAAGAAGCATGCGGTGGACGATCCGCGGACTTTAGACCTAATTCGACCTGTTAACTCATCAGTCAGGACATCAGCATCAGTCCCTCCGCTCTTTGAAATTGACAGCTTGGCTCCTCCACTTCCGACTTTAGTCAGAAGTCACACACTAGACCCGGAAGTTGTTCACATTTTATCTTCTGCCCACAAACCCACCACTAACAAATTGTACCTCAGTAAGTGGAAGAGGTTTGCTATCTGGGCTCAACTCAAGGGCTTAGACCCTATCACTGCTCCTATCCCAGAGGTTTTGAAATTCTTAACATCCCTGTTTAATCAAGGATCTTCTGTCTCTACTATTAAATTCCAACTAGCGGCTATCTCTAAATTCCATGAATCCATGGATCCTCCATTGATGAGCAGCAGACTATGCAAAACTTTCATTAAAGGTGCGGGCCTGTTAAGACCCCAATTTTTCATCCTGCGCCTCCGTGGGATCTTGATTTGGTGTCATGTGATTAACATCTTCCCCTTTCGAACCGGCTGCTACATGTGAGTTAAAATATCTGTCTTGGAAAACTGCCTTCTTAGTTGCAATTACTTCTGCAAGAAGAGTTTCAGATCTTCAAGCCCCATCTATTAAGCCACCGCACTTGATTTTCCACAAGGATAGAGTATCACTTAGCTAATCCATCCTTTGTCCCAAAGGTCTGTTCTAGTTTCTGTCTCCAACAATCTCTAGAGCTACCAGTTTTCTTCCCAAAATTCTCCAATGAAGCGGAATACACTCTCCATAAATTGGATGTTCACAGGCAATTACGCTTATTTAGACAGGACTCAGCAACTTCGTAAGTCAGACCAGTTGTTTGTGTCCTTCTCAGATAATAAATTGGGTCAAACCATCACAAAAGCTACTATCTCCAAATGGATCAGAGATTGCATAACTCAGGCTTATTCTTCTTCAAATAAGCAACTTACAACATCTATCAAAGCTCATTCTACCAGAGCTATGGCTACTTCTATAGCTTTTCATTCCAAGCTCGCTATATCGGAAATTTGTGCTGCTACTTGGTCCAATCCGCACACTTTCATTTCCCACTACAAATTGGATGTGGCATCTAAAGGACGAGCATCATTTGGTTCCACGGTACTCAGGAGTGTTTTCCAGTGAGCCACCCAGGATTCAGGTGCTAGGGACGCTGTCCCATCAGTCAGAATGTAGGCGAGATAGGATCACATAACATCTTTTAGTTATGTACTCACCATAACTTCAGATGTTTGGGATCCATCTCGCCTACATTCCTAATACCCACCCTCCTTCCCTGCCTTGGAGATCAGAAGAGATTGAACGGTTTTGAGTTGTACTGTTTTTATCTTGTTTCATCTCACGATGTTATATAAGCAGGGCGTGCATGTGCATGTATGCGGACAAACTAGATCTGGGGGACTGGTAGTGGTGCATCCTGGGATATAGTAAGCTCAGCCAATAAGAGACTTCGCTCTTTGGCATAAGTTTGCCGAGTCGGAGCCGAGGATCGGCTCCGAACCCATCAGTCAGAATGTAGGCGAGATGGATCCCAAACATCTGAAGTTATGGTGAGTACATAACTAAAAGGTAATGCTGCTCAATGCTAGAAGTCTCAACCTCAAGATGCACGCACTCGAGGCCCTTCTCAGTATGGAGAACATCAATGTCTGTGCTGTGACAGAAACCTGGTTCAAGGCTCCTGAGAGCACCCCAGCACTATCAGGTTTCACCTCATATCATGCTCCGCCCCAAAATCCAGACAACACCAAGAAAGGAGAGGGGGGTGTCCATATTCATAAAGGACACCCACACCTCAAGGTTGGTGGCAACGCACGATGCATCGGAGACCATCCAGGTGCAATTAACCATAGGCAAGACTGCTCTGCAATTTGTAGCATGTTACAGGCCACTCCTCTCAAACTCAGGAACCTCACATGGCCTTCCTGAAAACATTGGAGGGATAAATGTATCTCCAAACACCATCATACTAGGTGACTTCAACTACCCTAATATAGACTGGGAACACTACTCAAGCCCAAACACTCTAGCCCAAAGGTTCCTGGAGTTCATAAACTCAAATGCCATGGAACAACTAGTCACCATCCCCACAAGAGGAGAAAACATACTTGATCTCATCATCACGAACATGGGATCACAATGTTCAACACCGGAAGTATAGCCCTCACTGGTGAGATCAGATCATAAACTAATCTCGCTGGAGGTCCTCATCCCGCCCCACCTGAAATAAAAGACCACAGTGAAAAACTTCTCAAAAGCCGACTTCACACTTCTAAAACTAGTGTGGTCTCCTTTAAGGCCCCTGAGCCAGTGGTAAAAATTACTCAAACCGCTGAATCACTTACAAATGCCTTCTACCAGCACCTACAGGACTGCATGGATCAGGCAATCCCAAACAAAACTAAGACTCTTTGTACCAAAGGCAAGCGTCCAGTCTGGTGGACCCCAGCCATAAACAAGCTCTACAACAAAAGGAGGAAGCTACTACAAGATAGAGCAAAATCCTTGAAAGGTAAGACACCTTTGATCATTATAAGTAAAACACTAAGAGTTCTCATAAAATCATCCAAGGCAAATTTTGAGAGAAAAATCGCCAAGGACTCAAAAGACAATCATAAGGCCTTCTTTAGCTATGTTAGAAACCTAGGAGGAAACTCCCAGATATGCTCAGAATTAGTTCAAAATGATGTGAAGATTACTGAACCTACACACATTGCCAACATACTGGCTGACAGGTTCAGTGCAAACTTCTCCTCCCCCCAAAGGAGAGATATCTATACCAGAGGATTGTAGCCCCCAAACATTTCCAACGCCCAGGTGAGAACTGCTCTCTCCAAGGCAAAAACACAGCAGCCATGGGACCGGATGGTCTCCCGCCTGTGTGCTCCACGAACTCAATGAGGAATTAAACCCGCAGTTAGGACAGCTGTTTAATCTTAGCCTCACCTCAGGATCGCACCCAAGGAGTGGCGGACGGCGACTGTGGTCCCACTTCACAAGGGCGGTGCCTCCACCGACCCTGGAAATTGCCGTCCCATTAGCTTGACAAGCCTTATCTGCAAAGCCATGGAGAGGATCATAATGGAACTCATAAATAAAGACATAGGGAACTTGCAGACTTTGGATCCAACCCAGTTTGGCTTTGTCAAAGGCAGATCATGCCTTTTAAACTTGGTTGACTTTTTCGAGACAGTCACCAAGGCCATCGATGAGGAAAAGGCAGTCCATACAGCCTACCTCGACCTGGCTTGAATGTAAACCCATGCATCACAAGATGGGTTGCAAACTGGCTAAGTGACAGAACCCACAGGGTCAGAGTTGCTGGAGCCATGTCAGACTCAAAGCCTGTCACAAGTGGTGTCCCACAGGGCTCAGTCCTGGGTCCACTCTTGTTCGGCATCTACTTTTCTGAAGTACAAGCAAACACAGGAGGGTTATGGCTGACAAAGTTTGCAGATGACTGCAAACTGGGCACCATAGTCGAAAACACATCTGACACAGATATCCTTCAGAAGGGCCTCACAGAAACGGATAACTGGTGCCAGAGCCATGGCCTAAAGTTAAACACCAAGAAATGCATAGTCATACCTTCGGAAAAACAAGGTTACCCCTAGCTACCATATAGGTGGCAATCCACTGAGCACAGAAGAAGTCATCAGGGATCTGGGGACCCAGGTTGACAGTAGCCTTTCGTTTGACACTCATGTTGCTAAAGTAGTTAGGAAAACCTTCTACATTGCCCACCTGATCATGAAGGGATTCACATCTAGATCAAGGGAGGTCATCGTCCCCCAGTACTCATCACTCATTAGACTTATGATTGAGTACAATGCCCCATTCGGAATGTATCTGACCCGACACCTGCAGCAGCTGGAAAGGCCCCAAAAGTTCCTCACCAAAAGGATAAAGGGTCTCAAAAATATGACTTATGCTGCCCGACTGAAAGAACTCCAGCTCTATTCAGTCTCATACCGCTTGCTCAGAGGTGACCTGTGCCTGACATATAAGGCCATGTCAAACCCAGATTTGATGAATATGCTTCACCTCAAAAAATCTAGATCCTCAGAACCACAAGGGCGGGAGACTTAAACCTTGACACGGTTATTAATAGAACGTGCTGGAGGGACAGATTCATCACCCAGAGACTCCCTATGCTGTGGAACAAAATCCCAGTACATGTGAGGCAGAGCACCTCGCTGGCCTTGTTCAAGAGGAATCTTGACCAATGGATGAGAGATCGCAGATATACCCCAGGGATTACTTCAGTGCCACAGCTTGACAGAGGCACAGCAAAATAATAGGCATAGTTTTATTCAAACTAAAGGGGTGGCGAAAGCCACATAACTATGGACTAGGCTTATAAATGCCCTTGGGCAGATAGCCTAGTATGAACCTATGAACCTATGAACCTATGAACAAAGACATTGGCAACCTTCAAACACTGGACCCCACCCAGTTTGTGTTCGTAAAGGGCAATCTTGTCTCCTGAACATGATTGACTTCTTCGAATCAGTCTCCAGAGCCATTGACAAGGGTAAGGTGGTCCACACAGCCTATCTAGACCTTGCCAAGGCCTTTGATACCATCCCCCACTCTGGAATCATAGATAAACTTACTAAGCTGGACATTAATCCCTACGTCACCCAATGGGTTGCTAACCGACTTACTGATAGAACCCACACTGTAAAAGTAGCCGACTCCAAATCCAGCTCCAGACAAGTGACAAATGGAGTACCTCAGGGTTCAGTCCTGGAACCGCTCTTGTTTGGCATCTACTTCTCTGAAGTACAGGCCAACACTAAGGGATTCTGGATAACAAAGTTCGCAGATGACTGCAAACTGGGAGCCATTACTGAATCCCCAAATGATGTGGACACTCTACAAAAGGGCCTTACAGAAACAGATGCTTGGTGCCAGAGCCATGGCCTCAAGCTCAATGCCAAGAAATGTATAGTTATCCCTTTTGGGAAAAAAACATGTGTCCGTGAATTACCATATAGGTGGCAGTACACTAAACACCGAAAGTGTGATAAGAGACTTAGGGACACAGGTAGACAGTGGTCTCACCTTCGATAACCACATCGCCACAACAGTCAGGAAATCCTTCTATGTGGCACACCTCATCACTAAGGGCTTTCATCCAGAAAAAAGGAGGTCATTGTCCCACTGTACTCATCCCTCATTAGACCCATTATAGAATACAATGCCCAGTTTGGTATGTACCTCTCAAGACATCTGCAACAACTGGAAAGGCCGCAGAAATACCTCACTAAAAGAATCACAGGCCTAAAGCAGATGCCCTACACTGACCACCTTAAAAAACTCCAGCTATACTCTGTCGCATATCATCTACTCAGAGGCGATCTTTGCTTAACATAAAAGGCCATGTCAAACCCAGAGCCGTTGGACATGCTACACTTAAAGAAATCCCAATCCCTCAGAGCCACACGCCCCAGGGATCTAAACCTTGTCATCACAATAAACAAAACATGCTGGAGGGATAGGTTCCTGACCAAGAGGCTCCCCACACTCTGGAATAGATTGTCCATACATATCAAGCAGAGTGCCTCTTTGGTCCTCTTCAAAAGGAACCTTAACAATTGGATGGGAGAAAGGAAATTCACCCCAGGGATCACGTCAGTCATCCTGCTAGACAGGGGTCCAGGGAAGTAAATAGTGTGGGAAGAAGTAGCCAGGGAATTGTTATGGCTAGGCTTGTATAGGCCCTAGGGCTGGTAGCCTACTACCAGCCTATGAACCTATGAACCTATGAAATGCTAAATTATCTGCAATGTCTGTCATCAAATATGTTGATAGGAGAAAAGGATTACAAAGGGCGAATATTATGGAACTTCATCTATTATTGTAAGAAATATTTTCAAGCTTAAAAGATGCAAATTTTGTGACATAGAGACTCTGTAACAGGAGGTAACATCACCCAATGAGAGCACTGAGGAATTTTCATATGGTATCTTGCACAAGAAAGTATAGGAATGTCTGCTGCCATGACACCTAACATCTTGATCTTTGTTAATGTAAGGAGAGGTGCTATGTTTGCTTCCATAGGCTGCATTTTTTTCTGTGCTGGGTCTTACTCTGCATTATTTCATTTCTAGAGTGCAATCTATTACTGTAAGCAGTTGAACCAATTTCAGCGCAGATTTTGTGAAATGTGACACATTTAACATTATTCCTGTGCAGTAGAACAATGTGATTAGAATGTCTCTCTCAGTGATACTCAGCTCTGAATTGATGTGCCAGCTAAAGGAAAATCTTAGCTCTCAGATGTCTCTGGTGAGTTACAGCACTAAGCATAAATTTGGTAAATGCTCTGGATAATGTGAGAACAAATTGAAGAGTCTTAATTTGACAATGTATGGCTCATGCTCAGAAGATCAGAAATTGTTTCATAGTATTGATAGCTGCATTAGGGTAATAGAACATTAACAAAAAATAAACGGCATCTGCTAACAATACATGCACTCCATATCTCCCATAAGTTTGTCCAATCTTACTTTAAATATTTCTGTTGAAATATTTTTTCTTACATCAACAGTCAGTCAATTCCAGAATTGTTTGTATAATGTATCTGTCTCTCCTGCAAGTTTTGTTATGTTGGGTCTTAAACATTGGACTACGTCCCTGATAGTAAGAAATGGCTCTTTGATGGTTAAATTTATTTCTGTTTAAAATCTACAACTTTAAATGCAACATGTAACTTGTTTCTTACTAGCCTATATAGTCTTCCAGACAGCATGATTTTGGTGTGAAGGCTGGTATCCTGGAGATCCAATGAGTACATCAAGAATCCTTTTAAACAGGGTAGGACTAACTGAATTAAAATCATGCAAAACATTTCTTTGTGGATGAATACATTTAGGCCACTTACATATAATATTGCCATAAAGTCTTTTGTATATTTTTTTATCTTTACACACTTAAAAGAACTGGAGTAAAACCCTGATTGTTTCTTTTCTGGTGTGATGTTTTAGTTAAATCCTTTGCTGAGGAAGTGTAAAACTTCCTTTTTTTCCGTTTTTTGATACATTGGGACATTTGGTCATGAAAGAGAAAGAGAAAAATATAGTCATGTAAAAACAAACTTTGTAAAACATGGGGGTAAATGTTCTTATCTATCTTTTCCAGGTTATGTACTTCCAATAAGATAATAGTAGGGTGAGAAGACTTCTTGTCAATGTCCAGAACAGAAAAGCTGGACAAGGCATCTCAACTGATGCTGATACCTGATTAATGAAGCTCTACTCTTTGATGATTGTTAAGAAGCCCTGTCTCAATTTTCAGAGTTTGGCAGCTTATTGAAATCTTTACACTCGTATTACAAAGTCTCGTGATACTGGAAAAAAGGAAACCAAAACTACATGAGAAGCGTGAAAATTGAACATCACTCTTCTCCTTTAAACTTCTTTTTTGTTGGGGGGGGGTGGGCACAACTATCTCCTGCACACCTTGATATTAAGAGCATGCTCTCTTCAATCTCATTGAACTTATATATACTAACTCCATACCTCAGAGAAAAGAGAATATTCTAAGAAATAACAATCTCAGACTTGTATATACTAAGTTTGTTTTTTGGCCATTTGGTCTCCACATCCCAAGACCATACCTGTCAACTGTTCACATTTTTGCAGTATGTTTAGATTTTTCCTAGTCACAAAGTTGTGCATGATATATGGGGGTATCACTTCAATGATGACCTGCTTAGGTGAAGACCACTGCTGAGATCTCAGCTGATGTTGTGATAACCTGAGCTGAATAGCTGATGTCCAAATTGACTTTGAGGTGACCTGACTCGAATATGACATCATTAAGCCAAATCGGTCTGCAATGGGCATTGAGCAGGTTGACAATTGCTAGCACTGCAGCTCAGGCAGCAAAATCAAAGGCCTTTGGTTCTATTGTCCTCACACACACTTTTTTGAGGCTCTTCCATTTTTCTTCATCTTCACCTGTTTATTTTCTTTTCTTCCTGAGGTGCTAGAGCCCTGAGTATTTTCTTGAACCATCAAGGCATTTGATAGACAGAAGACTAGAATGCTCTCAACTTCTATATTCTTGTTGCCCTAACCATTTGAAATCAGGCAGTCATTATATTTTCTTCTGTCTGTCCTGTTGTGTGCATTCCAGTACCCTATTATCAACACCAATTCAGGTTGTCCTGCTTTATATCATAGTTGCTGCAGCTGCTACTGGAATGATCTCTTTTCCTAACTGGAGGCATAGTCTGAGATTATGAATACTTCCCTATCCTTACCCTGGATTTTCATTGCTATGAATTTAGCACTAATTCTGATGACATTCCTCACTGTCTTCTGAAACCTGTCTTTTACCATAGTTCCCACACTATTTCTAGCACATCCTCCACCATGAGTAGCAGACTCTGGATCCAAACCCAAGTGGATTTGCTGCACTGCCCCTCCATCTTGTCTCCCAGATACAGAAGATGCCCACCTTCCAACTTATCATACCATCTCCTGCCAAGCTGTGTTCTACCAGTGAACTTACAGTGAGTTAAGACAAAACTGACATAATGTTTAAGGTCCAAAAAGGCAAAGTGGAAAGCATGGCAACAAACACCAATGACCAAAAAATACTGTATTAGAATAAGTCCAACCACTCAAAAACAGGGTAAAATCCTTTACTGAAATCACAATTAAATGCTTTCATCCTTAGAGCAGTCAGGACTTTATCATAACTGACAAGAAACTTATAATCCATCATTAAATATATGTTCAAAAAGCTATGTAATCAAAGTCATGTGACATCACACTAGGAAAAAAAATATATGTCAAAAAATAAATAAAGGAACTGAATGCTAACAAATATAAAAATGTTTAAGCATTTGGCATTTTTGTCATGTACAAAATTAAACGTTAGAATTTTGCTATACTGTCATTAAGTCCTGGGGGTGAACAAGATTCTTTGTTTAGCTGCTAGATTAGTTCCCTGTACTTGATCCTGATTTCCCGGGGACTGTCGCTGCTATTGACAGGAACATTGTCCAACACAAAAAAAAAATTAAAATCTGAGGTCTAACATGTAAGGGAATGCTTGTAAATTATGTATGTATCTTTTTTGATAATAATGTCAAGCATGTGTTCATAAATTTGCCTCCTTAGTGCTCTTTCAATTTTTCCAGTGTGTAAAGAGGCAGATGACAAAAACATTGGCCACATACATGACACCAGCCCTCCCACAGTTAAAATGTTTACTGGATGTGCAAGTTTTGTTACAGGCAGTAATACTAATTTTGCTACCTACCAAAATATACTTGTACTGGTGACAAAACCCACACTTTTATGTTCCTTGTTTTTTATTCGTCATGGTGCTGTTTTCCAGCCCTCTTTCAAATCTCTCTTTGAAGTTTTTGCCTCTTTTATATATTATACGTTGCCAATCACCCATATCTCCTACCACTTCTGGAAAGTGGGAAAATATATTCCAATTTTTGTTCAAAATGCTTTTTTTATTCCTCTAGATTAATTTTTTGTATTCTAATGTCATTGCCTTCTCATAGTTTGCACTCTCAGTCTTCTTAGGAACAGTATATTCTTTCCCTAGTCCCAAGACGGGTATGTATCTTCATTTCCAAGCATTTATTTCATCTTGGATTGTTTTTTAAACATTTGTAGGCTAACCAGAGTCTAAAACATACTGTAGATCACAGTGTGTGAGATACCTTTAAGAATCTTTCCAGTCCAAAAAGAAATAGAATAGCCTATACAGATCATATTAGATCTTTGGAAATGGGTGGAATTAAACTTCCAGATCTAGAATCATACATAAAAGCTTCTGTATTAAGAACTATCATTAATTGGATAGATCCTAATTATTCTTCAACATGGAAAACATTGCACACTATTATTTTTCTAAATGAAAATAAAATAATTAAAAATTGTATATTAAGTGAACAAAAGAATAAGATGTGGCACATATTGACTGTTAATATTCAATGTAATATAACAAAACCAACAAACAAATTATATAAATAATATTTACAATTTATTCAGAAGATTTATATATACTAACACGGATATTAAAATTTGGCTAGACTTGATAATACCCTTTAGCTCTACAAAGAATTTCTTCAATAAAATTCATAATGCTATTTTAACTAAATGGGAGGGGACAAACTTCACTTGTTGGCAACATTGTATAGAGAATCAAGTAGTATTAGACATTCAACAAATTCAAAATAAATATTACATTCCATCAGCAGATTGGTTGATACTACAAAGCATATTATCATAAGTTAAGGATCTTAATAGTAAAATTAATAATTCTCCTTATAAAACTAGTCCAAATTTGATAAGTCTAATATCTGAAGTTATTTACGACAATTATAATTGGAAGAATCTAATTTCAAAATAATACAAAATATTGATAACATATAAAACTAACCCTAATGCAAGATATTGGAATTTCATAGCAAAAGGATGTCACACTAATGTATCAACTGAGAGTAAAACAAATCTTTTATGTTCTGTTAACATTTAATTTACAAATATGGAAAATATTTACATGGAAATATATTCACAGGTCATTTATTACACCTGATAAACTAGCCAAATTCAATTCACTTGATAAATCCATTTGTTGGAGATGTTCTTTAAACTGTAAAGCTGATTGGTCTCATATATTTTTTTATTGCATTAATATAAAAAATTTCTGAGAAGAAATTACTATTTTTCTCCAAGCTATATTCACAGATACCTTTATTTTAACCAAATCTTTAGTCCTCTTAAATGTTTATGATACTATTGGAATGAATAAAAATGATCTATACCTACTTTTGTCCATACTAGCTGTGGCAAGGAAATGTATAACTAGAAAGTGGAAGTCTTCACAAGAAACTACTCTGGAAGAATTCTTGAGATTGATGGAAGAAATAGCGAAATTTGAAATCAAGGTGAAGGAATCGAGAATTTCACCTAAAACATGGACAAACAACCCTTGGGAAAAAATGTAACTCTTATTGTTATTGAGACATTAAACATGAACTCTAAATAATTAATGTGTATCTTTATACTTTATTAATTGAATATTATACATTTATGTTACTAATTTCATATATTTTATTAATTTTTTCCCTCTTTTGTTCAGGTCAATTGTACAAAGTGTATATAAAGGTTTATAATACTTGTTTATTGATGACTGCATTGTTAAACATTATATTATTTGGAAAATAAAAAAAATATTTGAAAAAAGAAAGAAAAATAAAGAATCTTTCCAGTGAGTCAGAACATGCATATAATGCCATTTTGTGTGAGCAGCCAGAGTGAGAGCATGTAAGTATGTAGTCAGATAGTTTATGTTTAATGCTCCTGCCATCCATTCTGATGCATTTGTATACAATAAACTACTTAAATGAATACCCAAGCCTCAATGTCTTCTTAATGCACATAAGAAGAGCAACATTGTGTTAGAATGGGATCCATATTTACAGCCATGAGGCAACTGGTTAAAGATGGAGGAATATACAGGAGTGGATCATCCCTACTGCTCAAAATGATTCACAAAACAGATCAGAAACAAATTTCAGGTAGTAAAACTTGCTTAAATGATTTATTTTTACTAAAAGAACAATATTTTTAAATGAAGCAAATTTACATATTGAAAAAAAAATATTTT
>NC_056726.1:1430206718-1430241718 GCF_019279795.1 Protopterus annectens
GCTGTTCTGAACTGTTTGAAGTTTCTAGAAGGCTAGTGTTTGCTTGGGCTAAAGGGAAGTCTCTGTGTTCACCAGTGGGAGTGGTTAACACTGAGCAGCCTGCCTGTCCCTGGAGGAGTGGTTACTAACTAGAAGCTGTAGTTTTATTGGCCATTTTGGGTCAATTCTAAACTCCTTGATATCTCTCTTAAAACCCTACAACTCTCTTTTTGTGCGGTTTTGCGCACTGAGCAGCGTCGGGCAGCGCCGCCTAAACAGGTTTAAACTATTCCAGGCTCCACAAAGTCTGCTCTTCACTTTTTCCCTTAGAACTGTTCAAACTCTCAAAGTAATCACTCTATTCTCTTTCTAAAGCCCTGCACTTGCTCAGCTCTTATAAGGAAACACTAACTAACTAAAGCACTACACCCTTCTTGACTTCTCATAAGTATTAGACTCCCGATTGATCCTTCCTGATCAAGTGAAAAATCAGTTCCCTTCCCTAATCTGATCAGTAAAAAAAAACAGTTCCCTATACTAATCTGATATGTCCAAGGGTCAATTTCAAGGTTACTCTCCAGTCCAGCTGGTGAATCTGGGAATTTTGAGAGGCAATGTTACAATTGCCTTATGTACACAGACAACCCTCTCCTCCTTCCAACAAACTCTAATACATGTGAGAGATGCAGTTACACAGCCAAACTGGAGGCAGAGCTCTCTCAACCCAAGACTAGCACAGTCAGTCAGGAGGAAAAGGTAACCACCCACACCACAAATCCAGTTTGCATATGCATACCCAACACATAAACACACAAAAACATACTCGGAGGCTCTAAATAAAAATCTGCCTAAACAGCAAAGATCTCCTAAGCAGATATCCAAGCAACAGCCACCCCTCAACAATACCCACAAATCACATATCTCACAAAATCAGTGTGCCTCATAGTCACAGCCCATAAGGCCAAACAACACACCAAATACACTTGTTATAGGGGACTCTGTTGTCCGGCACACTGACGTCCCACTCACTAGACTGAAAAAGGAGAAGGTAACTGTAAGCTGCCTGTCAGGTGCCAGGATCGGCCACATAACGCAAGCACTCAGGTCACTCCAAAGCAAGTACAAGTATGACTCCATCATTGTCCATGCTGGTGTGAATGACCTGAGACGTACCTCCCTGGACTACATGAAAAGAGACATAGAGGAGCTCTCTGACCATGTAGCCCAGGCTGGTATGTCCCTGACCTTGAGTAGCATCTTGCCCTCACCAAGAATGATGCCACAGTATAAAGACAAAATGATTAGTTTCAACAACTGGCTAAAGTATTGGTGTCATTCAAAGGGGATCCAGTGTCTGTCAACCTGGGATGACATGCTCGACAAGCCACGTTGCTTCGCTAGGGATGGCTTGCACCTGTCACCCTTAGGCTTTTGTATACTGGCCAAGGCTCTTGCCACCCCCATAGTGCCTTTTTTAGGCAAGGCTCAAAGGACAAACCCACCTCCATAGACAACCCAAAGATAACAAAAACTAAAGGTAATGCTACTCAATGCCAGAAGTCTAAACCTCAAGATGCACGCACTCGAGACTCTCCTCAGTATGGAGAAAATCAATGAGCACCCCAGCACTACCAGGTTATAACTCATACCATGCGTTTCGGCCCCAAAACTCGGACCGAAGCACAAAAGTAGGGGGAGTATCTATATTCATCAAAGATACCTACACCTCCAGGTTAGTGGCACTGCACAAAGCATCGGAAACCATCCATGTGCAACTAACAGCGGGCAAAACTGCCTTTCAGTTTGTAGCCTGCTACAGAACATCCTCCATATTACAGGAACCCCACTTGGCATTCCCGAGAACACTGGAGAATATGAAGGTCTCTCCAAATACTATGTTACTGGGTGACTTCAACTACCCAAACATTGACTGGGAAAACTACTCAAGCCCAAACACCCTCCCCCAATGGTTCCTTGAATTTATAAACTCTAACGCAATGGAACAACTGGTCACCACTCCCACAAGAGGGAACAACATATTGGACCTGGTCATCACCAACATGGGGACTCTATGTTCCACACCAGAGGTAAACCCCTCATTGGTAAGATCAGACCATAAACAAATTTCCCTGGACATCCATATCTCGGCCACACCCCCAGCCAAGGAAATCACTGTAAAGAATTTCTCCAAAGCCAACTTTGCACTTCTCAAGACTGAGGTGGCATCCTTCAAAGCCCCTGGGCTAGAGGATAATACAGCCCAATCCACAGAATCCTTTACAAATACATTCTATGAGCACCTGCAGGAATGCATGGATCATGCTATCCCAAATAAAACCAAGACTCACTCCTCCAAAAACAGGAGACCGGTCTGGTGGATCCCGGCCATAAATAAGCTATACAACAGAAGGAGGAAGCTACTACATGAAAGAGCAAAATCTCAAAAAGGGAAGGCATCTCTGATCAGTATTAGCAAGAAACTTCGATCCCTCATAAAATCATCAAAGGCCAGTTTCAAAAGAAAAATTGCCCTAGACACTAAAGATAATCACAAGGCCTTCTTTAGTTATGTCAGAAACATGGGTGGAATCTCCCAGTTATGCTCTGAATTGTTGCATAATGGTACAAAATATACCGAACCTACAGACATAGCCAACATCCTGGCAGACAGATTCAGTGCAAACTTCTCCCCCCCCCTTCCCCCACAAAGGAGCAAACGCCAATCCCAACTGCATGTAACCTCCCTGACATCACAGATGCACAGGTGAAAGCTGCTCTCTCCAAAGCAAAAAACACAACATCTACGGGACCGGACGGTGTCCCAGGCAGTGTCTTACATGAGCTCCAAGAAGAACTGAACCCTCACATTAAGTCACTGTTCAAACTTAGCCTTACTACAGGATATGTACCCAAACTACAAGGAGCTTACACACCCGTATTGCGGAACATGTTTATAACATCAAAACAAAAAATGAAAACAGTGCACTTTTCAAACATTCCATTCAATGTTTGAATTTCAAAAAAATTTTGTTTACAGTGTTAGAGGTAGTTCATTCTGACTTGAGAGGGGGGGATTTTAAAAAGTTGGTTGAACAGAGAGAAGCCAGGTGGCAGATAAAACTTTTTGCTGATCAAGCCCCTGGTTTAAATGAGGCTGTTAACATTAAATGTTTTTTAAATAATGATTTGTCTAGTATAAACAAAGACAATGTTTCTATTTCTACATTTTTTGTATAAAACAAACTTAACGTTTTTAAGTCAGTAATCAGCTTTTTATTAATCATGGCTCTTTTCATTGAGCTTTTTATTGTTTGACCAATCAGCTACTGTCAGTGATTTACTTATTTTGTATTTAAATGTGAATTTTTTATGTTTTAATTATTCTGATGAAGTCCAAGGACGAAAGCGGATATTAAAATTTATTGGTTACGCTATTTTTTTGGAGCTTGGTTGAATTTATACCTTGGTTTCTCTGCCTTTTGTTTCTTTTTGATTACGTGTATTTGTGGTTTTCCGGTGACTTTTTGCTACCATGGCGGATGGAACCGACGAGGTTTTGTTAAATCTCAGTACCTATTCTTTCCCTGAAGGAGACTCGAAAAAGGACATCAATTCGTTGTTTATTTCCACCTTAGTGGACATTCAAAAGTCCCTAAAGTTTTTGGTGTCCAGAGCTGATATTTCTAAAACTGACGTTAATGCAGCTTCCAGCCCGCTAGGTTCCTTTAAGGAACTGGATACAGTCGTAGAGGTGGAGCCAGCTAAAGAACCGACAGGACGGAATCTAACCGCTGATGGGAATAAGCGGCTTGACTCTTGCTTCCAGTATCAACATGGCACAAAACCAACTCGACGAGATGTCAGGAGACTTTTGGATGTATCTAGTAACCCATTCGCGAAGTTCGTTCAACACGACTTTCATTGTGAAGGGGATATCCTAAAGAAACGTGACACTTTGACCAGGTTGGTTAAACGGTTCCGCTCTTTGACTATTGAAAATTATTATTTTGAGAGGTGTCTTGAACTCAAAATCATGCCTAAAGGTCTTAGGTTTTTTAAATGCCCCAATGGGGTGTTTGTTGGGGATGCTTTCTACGACACTTTAGTAACTTTTTTTAACGAAAGTGGTATGTCTTTTTTGAAGTTGTTGGTTAACAACAACACTTTAAAAATGTCCGAATTAAATTCGGAAATTATACGTTTGGAAAGTGAACTATCTAATGTCGAAAATGTGGACTTTCTTACGCCTCTTTTTGAAGAGGTTGAGAGACATTCAAGTGAGGTTACAAACAGGAAAATTATCAAGCTCCAACGAGACATTTCAGCTTACAGGAACAATTCAGCATATTCCGTTTTTATGCCAAACAGTAGAGATTTAAAGGGGTCTGTTACTAATAAAAACAAAAATGCTGTTTCTTTTTCTAGCGTGTCTGGAAGACCTGATTTTTCAAAACAGGCCCAACCAGCTAGACGGGTTAATACCACCCTTTCAATGAATGAAGTTGCAGTTTAACAATTAAGGACAACTACACTACTTGAGCATGAAACTCCTTTTGGTAGCAATAAAAAACCTTTGGAAGACGTTCCTTGTGTTTCTATCAATAATGTTGATTTTGACTCTGAGACTGATAATGACGTTAATGCTGATAATGTATCAAATGATACTAATGTAACTAATTTTGGTAATAAGATTTTTTTAGGCAAAAAACCTGCAACTATCAAGAAAACTGTTTTCACCAGAAGCAGGACATTTCTGAACTCAAACTCTTCGGGGGAAGAGATGTGAGTAAAGAAATTGTAGAACCAACTGGCTTTGTTATTATCAATTTGACTGACCTTGTATTGGGGCCTAATGAGTTAAAAATCCTTAGATTAGGACTCAATTTTATTCCTACTAGGAAAGCTGATTTATGCAAAACTACAATTGATATTAAGAAATATATTCGGAGATTAAATCTTGCTTACATTTTACAGGGTGTTTCATGTTATGAGAAAAAGTTAACTAAAACTTCTAACTTTAACCCTCCATTAGTACATACATTAAAAATTTTTGAGGATACTTGTTTACAAGAAGTGTATTCTTCCCTTGGAAAAAACACCAGACAACAACATAATTTAACTACTGAAGAAAGAAAGGCCTTTAATAAGTTAAAACAAATGAACCATGATTTCCGCTTTATGCGGAGTGACAAAGGTGGGAACATAGTCATCATGTCTCAGGAGTTATACAATGTTAAAATGTTGAAACTTCTTGAGAACCAAGACGAGTATGAAATCATAAAACTTTTTGACATTAAGAAAAAGGAAAGATTGATTCATTCCTTTTTATATGACGCCTTAATGTCAGGTGAAATCTCGTTGGAAGTTTATGAGTTTTGTTTCATTGATAAACCTAGAACAGGAGTTCTCTTTGGAATTCCCAAAACACATAAAAGTCAAGTAGATCCACCTCTTCGACCTATAGTTTCTGCCCCCCACTCGGTTACTGAAGGGATAGCGAAGGTTATTGATGCCATTTTAAGTCCATTGGTAGCTGGATTTGACTCTTTTCTCAAAGATTCGTGGCATTTTTTGAAGAAAATAAGGGAGAGTTCAATTCATGAGATCTTTGACTCAGACCAACACATCATTTTTACACTTGATGTCATTTCACTTTTCACTTGTATCCCCCACGATGACGGAGTGGAAGCTATTCGTTACATTCTTGGTAAAAACAAGGATATAAAAACAGGACAAATTTCCACCATTTGTAGATTTATTGAAATACTACTACAGAACAATTTTTTTCTATTTAGAAATACTTTCTATAGACAGAAAAGAGGTGTGGCTATGGGGTCATCAGCGGCCCCTACCTATGCCAATTTGGTGATGTCATGGTGGGAGGATAGTATACTTAGTACAGTCACAAAAGATTTTAGGGTTTTATTTTATTGTCGCTTTGTTGACGATCTTTTGTTCATTATTCAAGGGGACACCTTTACTGTACAACAATTTCTCCACAGGTTGAATAACACTGGGGATTTTTTACAATTCACCCTGAGTAGTTTTGGTACATCTATTAACTTTTTAGATGTCAACCTGTGGTGGGATGCCACCAAAAGGAGGTTTCAGAGCAAAATCCATCGAAAAGAAACATTCACAAACAGCTATGTGCACTTTACTAGTGCACATCCCATACATGTCAAACGTAATATTCCAAAAGGGCAGTTTATTCGTGCTTGTAGGATGACAACTGGGGCCCAAGATTTAGTCACGGAATTTGAATTTATAAGAGGTTTGTTTCTTTCCAGGGGTTATGATTCTAATTTATTAAATTCTATCACAAGTGAAGTTTTGGAAAAAAGGCATTCACATTACAGTGCTATTCTCGATGAAGAGAAAACTGTAACACCAAACTTTATGCCATCTAGGACTGTGAATAATTACAATTTAGTGTGTTCTTTGGACATGAACATCAATAATAGACAGATTTGTGATATTCTAACCAAAAATTGGAAGATCATTCACGGTAATTCTGATTTGTATGAGGTGTTAGGTAACAAACCTTGTTTTGTGTATAGAAATTCCTTTAATATTAAAAAAGCACTAGAACAACATTCTTGTGAACCAAGACCCCCAGTTTCTACAGTTAAAGGGATGTTTCCATGTAATAACTGTAGTACTTGTAGATTTATAGCTAAAGGTCCTATGATTTTGATAGAGAGTATTGACCTTACATTTTCTGTTCCTGAATATGTAACATGTAATACCAAGGGGGTAGTTTATTTAGGTCTTTGTAGTTCATGCCCTGCATTTTATGTAGGGATGACTACAAGGAGCTTACACACCCGTATTGCGGAACATGTTTATAACATCAAAACAAAAAATGAAAACAGTGCACTTTTCAAACATTCCATTCAATGTTTGAATTTCAGAAAATTTCTGTTTACAGTGTTAGAGGTAGTTCATTCTGACTTAAGAGGGGGGGATTTTAAAAAGTTGGTTGAACAGAGAGAAGCCAGGTGGCAGATAAAACTTTTTGCTGATCAAGCCCCTGGTCTAAACGAGGCTGTTAACATTAAATGTTTTTTAAATAACGATTTGTCTAGTATAAACAAAGACAATGTTTCTATTTCTACATTTTTTGTATAAAACAAACTTAATGTTTTTAAGTCAGTAATCAGCTTTTTATTAATCATGGCTCTTTTCATTGAGCATTTTATTGTTTGACCAATCAGCTATTGTCAGTGATTCACTAATTTTGTATTTAAATGTGAATTTTTTTATGTTTTAATTATTCTGATGAAGTCCAAGGACGAAAGCGGATATTAAAATTTATTGGTTACGCTATTTTTTTGGAGCTTGGTTGAATTTATACCTCGGTTTCTCTGCCTTTTGTTTCTTTCTGATTACGTGTATTTGTGGTTTTCCGGTGAAGATCAGACCATAAACAAATTTCCCTGGACATCCATATCTCGGCCACACCCCCAGCCAAGGAAATCACTGTAAAGAATTTCTCCAAAGCCAACTTTGCACTTCTCAAGACTGAGGTGGCATCCTTCAAAGCCCCTGGGCTAGAGGATAATACAGCCCAATCCACAGAATCCTTTACAAATACATTCTATGAGCACCTGCAGGAATGCATGGATCATGCTATCCCAAATAAAACCAAGACTCACTCCTCCAAAAACAGGAGACTGGTCTGGTGGATCCCGGCCATAAATAAGCTATACAACAGAAGGAGGAAGCTACTACATGAAAGAGCAAAATCTCAAAAAGGGAAGGCATCTCTGATCAGTATTAGCAAGAAACTTCGATCCCTCATAAAATCATCAAAGGCCAGTTTCAAAAGAAAAATTGCCCTAGACACTAAAGATAATCACAAGGCCTTCTTTAGTTATGTCAGAAACATGGGTGGAATCTCCCAGTTATGCTCTGAATTGTTGCATAATGGTACAAAATATACCGAACCTACAGACATAGCCAACATCCTGGCAGACAGATTCAGTGCAAACTTCCCCCCCCCTTCCCCCACAAAGGAGCAAACGCCAATCCCAACTGCATGTAACCTCCCTGACATCACAGATGCACAGGTGAAAGCTGCTCTCTCCAAAGCAAAAAACACAACATCTACGGGACCGGACGGTGTCCCAGGCTGTGTCTTACATGAGCTCCAAGAAGAACTGAACCCTCACATTAAGTCACTGTTCAAACTTAGCCTTACTACAGGATATGTACCCAAAGAATGGCGTACAGTTACAGTGGTCCCACTCCACAAAGGTGGTGCCACAATGGACCCCGGAAACTATCGCCCCATAAGCTTGACTAGTCTGGTCTGTAAAGCTATGGAGTGTATTATCATGGAACTCATAAACAAAGACATTGGGAGCCTCCAGACACTGGACCCTACCCAATTTGGCTTTGTTAAGGGCAGATCTTGCCTCTTAAACCTAGTTGATTTCTTTAAAACAGTTACCAAAGCCATTGATGAGGGCAAGGTAGTCCACACAGCCTACCTGGACCTCGCAAAAGCCTTTGACACAATACCCCACTCGGGCATCATAAATAAGCTTACCAGCTTAAATATCAACCCCTATATCACAAGATGGGTTGCAAACTGGCTCAGAGATAGAACCCGCATGGTCAGAATCGCAGGTGCCATGTCCGAATCCAAACCAGATACAAGTGGCATCCCACAGGGCTCAGTTCTGGGACCTCTCTTGTTCGGTATATACTTCTCTGAGGTTCAGGCTAACACAGGGGGATTATGGCTGACAAAGTTCGCAGATGACTGCAAACTGGGGGCCATAATCGAATCTCCAGCTGACACAAGCATCCTCCAAAAGGGTCTCACAGAGACGGATGCTTGGTGCTAGAACCACGGCCTCAAGCTAAATGCTAAAAAGTGCATAGTCATCCCTTTTGGGAAAAAGAAGGTGCCCACAAATTACCACATAGGTGGTAATCCATTAAGTACGGAAGAAGTAATTAGAGATTTGGGGACCAACGTAGATAGTAATCTCTCCTTTGATAATCACGTTGCCAAAGTGGTTAGAAAGACCTTCTATATAGCCCGCCTTATCATGAAAGGGTTTGCATCTAGATCAAGAGAGGTCATTGTGCCCCTCTACTCGTCACTCATCAGGCCCATAATTGAATACAATGTCCCTTTTGGGATGTACCTTATCCGACACCTGCAGCAAATGGAGAGACCCCAAAAGTACCTCACCAAGAGGATCATGGGCTACAAACAGATATCCTATGCAGCTCAACTAAAGAAACTCCAGCTCTACTCAGTTGCTTACCGCCTACTCAGATGCGATCTATGCCTGACGTACAAAGCCATGTCAAACCCAGAATTAATGGACATGCTCCACCTCAAAAAATCCAAGTCCCTTAGAGCTACATGCTACAGGGACCTAAACCTCAGCACAAAAATAAATAGGACATGTTGTAGGGACAGAGTCATTTCCCAGAGGCTCCCCTCACTCTGGAATAGAATCCCAATTCATGTTAGACATAGCCCCTCGCTGTCCCTCTTCAAGCGAAATTTGGACGCGTGGATGGGAAATCGCAAATTCACCCCTGGGATCTCTCCTGTGTCCCTGCTAGACAGAGGCACAGTAAACTAATCTTAAAAGGGTACCTTCTGTGACCTACTTTACAGAGGCACAGTAGGCTAATCTAATAGGGAGGCGGAAGCCAAATACACTCTGGCTAGGCTTATAAATGCCCTAGGGCAGATAGCCTAGTATCTACCTATGAACCTATCTACCTATGAACCTAACCTTTACCCAAACCCTAACTCTAAGGTCCGCCACTATTGCACACTCACCTAAACCACGCCCCTAACCCTAACTCACTTAACCCGTCCCTAACCCTACAGTCTGTCACTATTGCATGCCCACGAACCCGCACCCTAACCCTAACTCACTTAATCCGCCCCAACCCTAACCCCACACTTACCTTAACATGGTGTTCTCAGTGTCGAGATTTTCAACTGTCGATCATCTCCATTGTTGAAGTTCTGGTGTCGGTGTTCTCGGTGGCGGTGTTTTGTAGTTTCAGCATCATCAGGTAGACCTATATATATATATATATATATATATATATATATATATATATATATATATAAAAGTGTGTGTAAGTAGACTTCTATGATGGAAATGTTCTGAATTGGGCAGTTTTGTCTTCATTGGTTCATGCATTTTGTTTCATTGCCTCCTGGAAAAATGATCAAACAATAAATTTAAAATGCGCTGTAAATCTAACAAGTATGCTTTATTATACAAGGAATATCTTTTAATAAAGTTATGAAGGTGTATCATACGAACACATGAATGTTTCTTGTTTTGTGTGCAAGGGGCCTATGATTTGAAAACAGCCCAAGGGAAATTTTTATCCAACACTGGCTCCAGATGCATTTTCTTTGGATGTGGTGTGGGTTTCAATGATGTTTCAAGGAATGTGAGTTTCAAGGGCAGAGAAGTTATAATGCTAAGTCTGTTTTCTTTGTGAGATGGTATTGCTGTGTTTAGCAGATGTCTTTTAGTGTGTGTCCATTGTGATATAAAATGTAAATATAAAATTCAAATAATCATTGTAGAAGTAAAGCAGTATGCACATTAGTGTTTATATTAAATGGGGTGAAACAGCCAGGTAATGAGACATTGGAAAGGCTGCAGGGGGACTCTGGTGCCATATTTTGGGTCTCTGTTCTTCAGTTTGCATTGGAAAGCTGGTATCCCACAATTCCATTGAAGTGGGTGGGGTTACATAATTATGTATGAAAATTTCATGTTAATCAGCGTACAGATTTGTACCTATTTTTCATAGGCCTTGTCCAAATTTTTGATGTTTCTAGGTTGAGAGGCATGTGCCCAACACTTTCTTAATCCAAAGAAGACAAAACTAGTACTCTTTCTCCCCAAAAGCACCTCCCCTATCACTGATCATTCTAACAACCTTGCATCTGACAACAATGTCATAAAAATAGTGCAGGAAACCAAACTAATGGTTATCATTGATATTAAACTTTCATTTGATCCCCATATACAGCAAAATGTAAAGAAGACTTGTCAAAAACTGGAGTCATATAGAAACAAACATTTCTATACTGCAGCAACTAAGACTACCCTTGCAAAAACATTTTACTTCCCTCCCTTCTTTGCGGTGACCTTATCCTAAATAACTTAAAAAACTTCTACCCTACGTAAGATGGAACAGTGCTACAATAAAGTTGCAAAGTTTGCCACAAACTCTAAATATCACACACACCATTGTAAACCACTACTAGAACTAAACTGGCTTGAACTCCCCAACCAACTTGCTTTCATTCAGATATCCACATTGCAGAACCTTATTTTTCAAGTCTACTGCCTGCCCTACATTAGCCAATCTAGTCACACCTTACACACCAAATCGATCCTATGATCAGAAGACAAAATTCTTTTGGCTATCTCAAAACCCACAAGAAAACCAGGTCACTCTCTGCATTCATACTCTGTCTCTATACTATGGAATTCATTACCTCTAGCTACCAGGTCTCTACCAGGCCTAACCCATTTCATATCCTCTTTAAAAAGTCATCTCAAAGACACATGGCTCTAATCCTGCATAAATCCTGCCTAATGCTGAGCTCTTCCTCTTCTTTCACACTATCCTCCTCCTCCTCTTCTGTCACAATTCACTCTCTCACAGTCTGCAAGATCCTAAGGCTCTCATAACTCCTTCCTTATGTCTATATCATACCCTTAAACTACTGCTCAGTCTGTAATGCCTCCATTATTAACTCTCTCACTGTCTTTCTGCATCACTAACTTTCTAGCTATTATTTTCCTAACAGAAACCAACATTCTATTTTTTCATGTACTCTAAAAGTTAATGTAATAAAATGTACCTACATATTATTTGTGGACACTATCTATTCATAGGCTATATATATGGTGAGAGTTACTATTATTGTCTATAATGTTTTAATTCTATAGAATTGTTTAGATGTGTGGTATTTATTGTAATATCTTGTAGCATAGTTTATGTTCTTTCATCTTATTTTTATATAGTATTTCTAATGTCATTTGTATTGTATTAGATTATACTGCATTTGTATTGTATTGTATGTGGAGCTTTTCTCCTAGGCCATCTGCTGAAAATTGGTTCTGCAGATCCAGTCAGACCACCCCAGTAAACAAATTTCAAATAATTACATAAAATATTTTTTTGCTAATTTACATTTATAATAAAATAATTAAACTGTTTGAACAAGTTCACATTTACAAACATTATACTTCATACATACTGCAATATATCATATAATCTAAGCAACATTAAATAAATTATTTAATTCCTGCATTTTTTAATCAAGAAACATCATTATTAAACCATCACGTATGACATAGGCAATCATACATTTATATAAATGTAAAGTAACCACACTGACACACAACTAGTGGCAAGCATTTTACATCACAAACCATAATGGCACATTCTCGGTTGCAAACATTATACATCACTTATAATCTATATAAGAACTATTTAGCGTATAGGGAATTATGGTGGCAGGTATTTACTGATGCAACCACATCTCCTGGGATAAATGATTATTTCTCTATTAAACCCTTACTTCTCCTAAATGGGAATTAATTATGAAATATGTTCAGTATTTTTAAAAAGTATTTTAAAAAAAAGTATTACATTGGTTTTAATGTTTGTGTAACTTTAAATTAAGGCGCTGGGTTTGGCGCCAAATTTGATATTTAACTGGAGTGTTATTAGTAGATTAACTGTTCTGATGAAGCTCGTTACGCGAGTGAAAGCGCTTAACTGTTTCAGTTATTAATGACACTTGTTTTTACCAAGTGGTGCGGTTATTTTCCATCTTGTGCTGACTTTATACTGTGAGTGGCAGCAGTTTGGCGTTTTGGAAGTGCTGTCAGCTTGTTTTCTTCATTTGTTGATCCAATTCGCTTTTGTTAAATGAGGATGTGAACGCAGTCTGCTATTTTCACACTGGGGACAGTTGTCACTTCGCATCTGTGCTGTGGTTAAAAGCAGAAATGTGAGAACTTCACCCCTCTGCATACGTAAATTATATGTAGTAACAGCACAGTCACACAGCAACTAAAACAAACTGTCCATAAACGTACATTATTCCTTATCTAATGTATTTACTTCCACCAGATCTATTATTTCACATTTTCACTTATTAAAACTTAGTTGCGTTCATTTTTATGTAATGCGGTGTAATCATAACATAAAGGATTATGATCAGGTCACTGATCATAACCTGTTTATTATGTGTTTGACACATGGATGCCAAGAAATTCATCTAGAGAGCAAAGCTCAAGAGGTGAATCTTGGCATTCATATTCAGAACTTATTTTCAGCCATACTGCACCATGAAGGTCTGGACGTCTATTAAGAGAACCCAATGCACTGAAACGTCCTATCCAAAATAGATATCAGGCTACTACATGCCTTCATGGAAATCATGTTGTATCCAACAATATATAAAAAAGACCCACCAAAAACCTGGACTTCTTTATGGCAACCAGAAAGTTCTGTCACCTTCTTCTAAACCTTCCCTCACTTAGTCCCTTCTTCTACCCTGTCTTCTCTATGCTGCCCTTGTTCTTACTAATGTTCAGACTGCAGCTATCACTAAACTAGAGCAAACCTATCACAAAATAGCCAGGTTTTCCTCTAATCTCCCCTATGAATTCCACCAATATCTCACCTTAAATCACTCCAATGGACAAAATTCTCTAAACAACTACTTTCCCAACTTGACACTACACACTCTATCCTGAATGACCCCTCTTCCTGCCCTTCCATCTCCAACCTAGTCTCTTACTACAACCCCAACGTCATCTTCGTACTTCCAGCAAACACCTCCTTGACATATTATAAACCCAATAAAAATATAGGAAAGTCCGTCTACAAATACTGTGTTGCTTATTCTTGGAACTCACTCCCTTAAAACATAAGAAGCATTCATCAAAAACACCTGTTCAAAAAAGAACTTAGACTTCTTCTTCAGAGTACATGGTCCTGCCCTTGTCTAATCCCCACTTGATCTAGCCTCTTCTCTTCTCAGCTTTAACTCCTTTTCCCTATTCTACTCTTTACTTCCTTGTACGTGCCTCATATACCTTTATACCTCCCTCTCCCCTCACTTCTATAACATATGTATTCATATATAGCTTTATTTAAAAACATTGATTGAATGGTTCATTTATTTGTATGTACTTCATGTGAGATATTCTCTAGATCTGTCAATTCTTATTTAATGTACTCTATATACAGATATTCTCTAATTGTTGATTTTCTTACTATGTTTCATGGTTTTCATTTTTACTCTTGCTTTTCTTTTTTTATTCAGTTTTTATTTTAAAACTATGTAATACTTCTGGAGCTTTTCTCCTCGGGTCTCCACTGAAAATGGGCCCATTCCTCAGTTGGATTAAGCCAGTTAACAAGTGTCAATAAATAAATAAATTTGTTGAGCAATCACTACTTGTTCTTTCAAGGAGAATTCCACACACAGATTCAGGAGGTGTGCCCCCATCTATGCCAACATGGCTTTGTAGACTTGGCAAAAGGACCACATTTTTAAATCTCCATTTGCAGATTGTTGGCTGTTATTCCAGGTTCCTGGATGACATATGCATACTGTGGTCTGACATAATGGACAAGTTAAATGAATTTTTAAAATGCTTCCAATCTGATGTATTTTTTTGTCATTCATACGCCATGTTTCTCGTGATGAAGTTAACTTAGACACCTCATGAAGAAAAAAACAGGTTGGAAATAAAATTATGTTCCAACCTGTACTTTAAGCCAACTTTCTCCAACTTGTATATTCATTACTACAATAACCAGCCACAATTCCATAAAAGAAGTTAGGTGAAGGGCCAATATGTTAGACTGGCATGTATAACTTTTGATTATGACACCTTTATCAAAGAAAGCAATAACTTATATGGTATGTGTCACTCTTCTTATGTGCATTAAGAAGACACTGAGGCTTGGGTGTTCATTTAAGTAGTTTATTGTATACAAACACATCAGGATGGATGGCAGGAACATTAAACTTAAAACTAACTGAATGACTACATACTTGCATTTTCTCACTCTGGCTGCTCACTCAAAATGACATGCTTGCTTGCACATGCTCAGTACTTATATGCATGTGCTGACTCACTGGGATGCTTCTTAAAGGTATATCATGCACTCTGATCTACATCGTCCTTCTTTACTGAGCTATCTCATATAAACAGTGACATTTTAATAGGCATGCAGTTATGATGCAGACACTAATAAAGAAAAACAACAGTTATGTCTAGTTGCCATGTATCTGGAAGTAGGTTTCGAGATGCAACCTGATCTTGTGACATAATTGGACTGGGTTTAGCAACACGGACAGTTACTGGGGAATGTTCTGCTTGAGGAGTTTCAGAGATTTTCTCAGGAACAGGGATTGCTGATGGAATGTTCTCTGGAACAGGAACATTGGAAAAGTTACTCTGAGAACTAGAGTCTTTGTCACAAGCAAGATGCTGTAACACTGGTTTGGACAATGGTAACAAATGCTTCCAGTTTTGTCTGAATTCCCATCCTTGTGATTCCGCAATGTACGATGTCTGCTCTTGACACAGACTTTTAACAAATATGATGCAATCAAAACCTTTTGATGACTGCAACCTTACTATCTCCCCTTTTTGAAAATAACTGAATAGTTTGCTGGTTTTATCATAGAAAGACTTCTGGGACAGAAAGCTTTTGCAACAGTTGGGCTTGTACTGTTTTGTTTTTCTTAGCACATGGAACCAGCAACTTACTGCTGATTAATAGTTTGGTTCTGGTTTGTCTTGACATAAGTCTCTGGGCAGGTGAACCAAGATCATTATCATGAGGAATATTTCTGAGATTTAACAAGTCATTGTCATGTCTGGATTTCTCGAACAGCTGTTTTGCTGCACATTCAGCCAAGCCACTTGACTGAGGGTATTCAGGACTACTCATAATATGAACAAAGTCCCACGTTTCTGCAAACCTCTTGAACTGATGACTTGTAAACTGTGCACCATGTCATAAATAGCTTTGTGTGGACTACCATGGACAGAAAAATGTCACTTCAACCTAGTAATGAGATTACTGGAAGTTAGATTGGGAAGTAGGTCATTCTCAAACCAGTTTGAATAAGAATCTATTAACACCTAGTAATGTTGATCATTCCAATCAAAGACATCTGTGGCTACTGTCGAACAAGGTACTTCAGAAATCTGACTTAAATGAAGTGGTTCTTTCTGTTGATGTGATTTTGTACTATTACATACTGAACACGATGCAAGTACTTTCTTAATACCTCTTGACACAGAAGGCCAAAACACTAGACCTCTCACCATTCTTTTGGCAGAATCAGTTCCTGGGTGGCCATGATGCAAGATCTGAATGTATTCTTGTTGCAAGGATTTTGGAACAATTACTTCAGGATCCTTCATGATGACACCATTGCCTGACAAAATCACATCTCTGTATAGAAAATATTGTTGCACTTCTACTGGTAAACAAGATTGTTTTGAAGGCCATCCTGGACTGATAAAGTGGTTTAGCTTCTGGAGAATTGGATCTGAAACTGTGTGAATTCTGAGCTCATCAAGATATGTGGAAGAAAAATTTCTCACTACCATGACCTCAAAATCAAGTTGCTCATTGTTATGCTGTTCTATGTTTTTTTCTGGGAGATCTGGATAAGGTATCAGCAGGATAAAGAAGTTTGCCTTTTGGTTAAACAATACTGAAATTGTACTTTTGCAATTTGAGCATCATCTGTTGCAGTCTTGCAAGAGCTATATGCACAGGCTTTCTCAACATAGTGATTAGAGGTTGGTGATCAGTTTCGATCTGAATAGGTCAACCATAAATATAATTATGAAACTTTGAAAATGCAAACGCAATTGTCAAAAGCTCTTTCTCAATCTGGGGATACTGCATCTCAGTCTGGATGAGAGTTCTCGAAGCATAAGCTACTGTTTTACCCTTTTGAAGAATGACTGCACCTAGACCAAACTTAGAAGCATCACAGGAAAAAGTAACTGCTTTGTGAACATCACAGTAGTTGACAGTTGGTGGGTTGGCAATTTTCTGTTTCAGGACATCAAATACTCTTTGATGCTATTCTGACCATTACCAAATTACATCTTTGCATGTCAGCTCTCATAATGGAGCTAAAAGGTGGCTTAAATCTGGAATGAACTTGCCTAGATAGTTGACTATACCAAGAAAACATTGTAGGGCTTGAACATTGTCTGGAGATGGCATCTCTAGAATTGCTGTTTGCTTAGAAGGATCTGGTCATAAGCCTGAACTGGGAAACAAGTGACCAACATAAGTAACTTCTCATAGCCTGAATTTGCCCTTCTGAGGATTCAGGTTAAGATTCACTTCACATGCTGTTTCCAGAACTTTTCTGAGGTTTCTGTCATGTTTGGCTTCACCATTGTCTGCTACTAGAATATCAGGGTCTATATTATAACAGCGAATGCTTAAAATAGGGAACGCTATATAATCGATCATAAAATATCGAAACGGCAAAATGCCAACCACACGGAACACCGATTTTTTTTCCAAGAGAAAAAACATCACTGCTCCATAAAAACACAAGAAAAAAAACAAAACAAAACAAAAAAAAAACCCAAACACAAAATAAAATGGGGGGCTTTGTCCCCATATCCCCTGTTGTGGGGGGCTGAGCCTCAAACATCACCCCTACTTAAATATACCAACTCCGAGATTGCACTATAGTGGAGGAAATGTCAATCTCTTGAAAACAGCCTAGTGATTTGTTTTCCCTGGGGAAAAAATCGCTGTTCCATGCATTTGGGATTTCGCTGTTTGAATAAAAAGGTTCGATTAAACAGCATTTGCTATTTTAAGCGTTCACTGATTTAATAGGGAACCGGATGTCATCTACTATAATAGCACATGGATAGCCCAAAAAACAATTTTGTTCCATTGCATGCTGAAAGACTTTAATGGCAGAATTTATTCCAAATGGCATTCTCAGAAATCTGTATCTTCCAAATGGCATACTGAATGTGGTTAACAATGAAGATTTAAAGTCAACTAGAATTTGCCAAAATAGGCTCTTTGCATCTAAGACAGAATAAAAAACAGTGGCATCTGGCCTGAGGGCAACAACCTATTTGGCTGTGGGCATTGGATGATGACACCTTTTTAATGCTTTATTCAGATTTCTTAGATCAATACATATTCTGATATCATCTGAGCTTTTTTTATGAACTACAGCCATGGAGGATATCCATTCAGTAGGTTCTTCTAAGGGACAAATTACTCCTAGCTGCACCATTTTGTCTACCTCGGCTTTGACTATGTTATAACTTCTGGAAGTTTCTGTACTGGTCTGACAACTGGTTTGACCTCCGAGCCTAACTTCATGGAGTACACAACTGGTAGTTTGCCTCATTTGTCTTCAGAAATATCAGCATACTCAGAAAAAATAGTTTGGGCAAGATTTGAGCTGTTGTGATTTGGGCTTACATGGTGAAGCTCTTCATTAAGTGTAAGCAGTCCCATTTTCAAACTGTCCCTGAGGCCTAATAATGACTGCACTTATCTCTTGACTAAGAAAAATTGCATATCAGCTGTGCCCAGCAGAGTAACATGAAAGCACTACTGATCCTTGGGTTTGAATCTCTTCACCACCATAAGCAACAAGCTTCTCACACTTTGCCAGATCAAGTTGTTCTGCAGCTTTTACTCTAGCAAATGTTTCTGCTGACATAACTTTGCACTTTGAGCCAGGATCTACTTTGAACTTTACAGGACTCTCATTAATCCAAACAGTACAAAATATTTCGTTCTTTGCCCACAAATCTACTGCATTAACTGTTTCACCAAGCACAGACACACCATCAACATAACAAGTAGGGTTGCAGCTTTCTAATTGATTTACTTGCCTCTTGTATGCCCTCTTTTAATAAAAGAAATTATTTCACTTATTTCAAGAATGACACTGCTGACCAAATGCTAAGCACTTTTGTCTTTTGGGTTCATGACTACCACCACAATTATGACAGTTGACTATAAAGCTGGGTGGGGGCACTTTTTTTGACTTTGCTGACTCACCCTTATGCTTCACTGAGCATTCCCTGGAATTTGTTTGAAAGACTAAGGGTTTCCCAGGGACTGTTGCTGCCATGTGCTTGAGCCTGTTTCTTTTAAACATGTGCTGCATACTATCAATATGAGCTTTGTCACTGTGCCTCCCACAGCTATTCTCATTTGTAAGCATACTTGTGTACTCTTCTGTAAGCTTGTTTATCTGACAAATCTCAGTGAGCTTATTTAATATCAAATCACTATCGTGGAGCAAAATCTTTCTCACTGTGTCATTATTAATACTACACACAAGCCTGTCTTTTATCAACTCATCTCTCAGATCACAAAATCTGCACATTTTAGCCTTGTTTCTCAAGTCAGTTATATATGCTGCAAAAGTTTCACCAGGCTTGTGATCCCTTTTGTAAAATAAGTGCCTTTCCTTTGTAATATTCATTTGTGGGTTACACGTTTCTCTAAATTTACATTTTAAACACTCAGGGTCTTCCCTTGTTTTATCTGGTACCACTATCAGGAAGTTTTCCCCCTCCCCTGCAAACACAGCAGGTGCATACACAAATGAAAGCTCTCTTTCAATGGCTTGTGAACCAGCTAAGTCAAGCAGAATAAATGCCTTTGTACATGCGTCTTTGTCAGAAAAAGCAGCCTGTATAAAAATATCATATTCCTACTCAAGCACTCTCCAATTTTCTGCAATATTGTTATCAAGCACAAGTGGTGCTGGTCTGTGAAATCCTTCTCCCATGCCCACAGTTTATAGTAAAACACAAATGCAATCTTTGTCCTTGTAATTATGTATGAACAATCACACACTTGTAATAATATTCAAATGCACAATAAACTCTTCGAAATACTGTACTTTGTGAAATATTCTTTGAAATAACTGTACTTTGCAAAATATTCTTTGAAACAACTTTACTTTGCAAAATAACTGCACTCCAATATTGCACAAACTGGCAAACACTTTGCACAATTCAGATACTTTGAATAGCTTCAACTAATACAAAAAAGTAGCACATAGCAGAAAAATATGGTTGTTTTGCTTTTTTGTACATTTTATGTGATTTGGATATTGTTTCAAACATTTTCATAATTATTTTGAATATTTTTATCAATATGTCACAGTTCTGGGCATTTCATTTAATAAGAAATTAATTCTGAGTGCTTCATTTTATATGTATAGCAAAAGAAATCATTTAAGCAAGTTTTACTACCTGAAATTAGTTTCTGATCTGTTTTGTGAGTCATTTGAGCAGTAGGGATGATCCACTCCTGTATATTCCTCCATCTTTAACTAGTTGCCTCATGGCTGTAAATATGGATCCCATTCTGACACAATGTTGCTCTTCTTATGTGCATTAAGAAGACGTTGAGGCTTGGGTATTCGTTTAAGTAGTTTATTGTATACAAATGCATCAGAATGGATGGCAGAAGCATTAAACATAAACTATCTGACTACATACTTTGCATGCTGTCAGTCTGGCTGCTCACACAAAATGGCATTATATGCATGTTCTGACTCACTGGAACGATTCTTTTTTTTTTTTTTTTTTTTTTTCAAATAATTTTTTATTTTCCAAATAATATAATGTTTAACAATGCAGTCATCAATAAACAAGTATTATAAACCTTTATATACACTTTGTACAATTGACCTGAACAAAGGAGGGAAAAGAATTAATAAAATATATGAAATTAGTAACAAAAATGTATAATATTCAATTAATAAATCATAAAGTTACGCAATTATTTAGAGTTCATTTTTAATGTCTCAATAACAGTGAAAATTTTTTCCCAAGGATTGTTTGTCCATGTTTTAGGTGAAATTCTCGATTCCTTCACCTTGATTTCTAATGTCGCTGTTTCTTCAGTCAATCTCAAGAATTCTTCCAGAGTAGGTTCTTGTGAAGACTTCCACTTTCTAGTTATACATTTCCTTGCCACAGCTAGTATGGACCAAAGTAGGTATAGATCTTTTTTATTCATTCCAGTAGTATCATAAACATTTAAGAGGACTAAAGATTTGGTTAAAATAAAGGTATCTGTGAATATAGCTTGGAGAAAAATAGTAATTTCTTCCCAGAATTGTTTTATATTAATGCAATCAAAAATATATGAGACCAATCAGCTTTACAGTTTAAAGAACATCTCCAAAAAATTGATTTATCAAGTGAATTGAATTTGGCTAGTTTATCAGGTGTAATAAATGCCCTGTGAATATATTTCCATGCAAATATTTTCCATATTTATAAATTAAATGTTAAGTTAGCAGAACATAAAAGATTTGTTTTACTCTCAATTGATAGATTAGTGTGACATCCTTTTGCTATGAAATTCCAATATATTGCATTAGGGTTAGTTTTATATGTTATCAATATTTTGTATAATTTTGAAATTAGATTCGTCCAATTATAATTGTCGTAAATAAGTTCAGATATTAGACATCAAATTTGGACTAGTTTTATAAGGAGAGTTAATAATTTTACTATTAAGATCCTTAACATATGATAATATGCTTTGTAGTATCAACCAATCTGCTGATGGAATGTCATATTTATTCTGAATTTGTTGAATGTCTAGTACTACTTGATTCTTTATACAATGTTGCCAACAAGTGAAGTTTTTCCTCTCCCATCTAGTTAAAATAACATTACGAATTTTATTGAAGAAATTCTTTGTAGAGCTAAAGGGTATTATCAAGTCTAGCCAAATCTTAATATCCGTGTTAGTATATATAAATCTTCTGAATAAAGTGTAAATATTATTTATATAATTTAAGTTTGTTGGTTTTGTTATATTATATTGAATATTAACAGTCAATGCGTGCCACATCCTATTATTTTGTTCATTTAATATACAATTTTTAGTTATTTTATTTTCATTTAGAAAAATAATAGTGTGCAATGTTTTCCATGTTGAAGAATAATTAGGATCTATCCAATTAATGATAGTTCTTAATACGGAAGCTTTTATGTATGATTCTAGATCTGGAAGTTTAATTCCACCCATTTCCCAAGATCTAATATGATGTGTATAGGCTATTCTATTTCTTCTTTGGACTGGAAAGATTCTTAAAGGTATGTCACACACTGTGATCTACAGTATGTTTCAGAATCTGGTTAGCCTACAAATGTTTAAAAAACAATCCAAGATGAAATAAATGCTTGGAAATCAAGATACATACCCGTCTTGGGACTACGGAAAGAATGTACTGTTCGTAAGAAGACTGAGAGTGCGAACTATGAGAAGGCAATGACATTAGAATACAAAAATGAATCTAGAGGAATAAAAAAAGCATTTTGAACAAAAATTGGAACATATTTTCCCACTTTCCAGAAGGGGTAGGAGATTTGGGTGATTGGCAATGTATAATATATAAAAGAGGCAAAAACTTCAAAGAGAGATTTGAAAGAGGGCTGGAAAGCAGTACATTGACTAACAAAAACCAAGGAACATAAAAGTGTAGGTTTTCCCACCAGTGCAAGTATATTTTGGTAGGTAGTAAAATTACTGTTACTGCCTGTAACAAAACTTGCACATCCAGTAAACATTTTAATTGTGAAAGGACTGGTCTCATGTATGTGGCCAACTTTTTATTATCTGCCTCTTTACACACTGGAAAAATTGAAAGAGCACTAAGGAGGCAAATTTATGAGCACATGCTTGACATTATTATCAGAAAAGATACATTAATTTACAAGCATTCCCTTACATGTTAGATTCCAGATTTTAAGTTTTTTTTGTGTTGGACAATGTTCCTGTCAATAGCAATTACAGTCCCTGGGAAATCAGGATCAAGTACAGGGAACTAATCTGGCAGCTAAACAAAGACTCTTGTTCACCCCCAGGACTTAATGACAGTATAGCAATATTCAGTGTTATGAAACTGAGAGCTACAAAATTATCACGTTTAATTGTGTACATGACAAAAAAGCCTAATGCTTAAACATGTTTATATTTGTTAGCATTCAGTTCCTTTATTTATTTTTTGACATATATTTTTTTCCTAGTGTGATGTCACATGACTTTGATTACATAGCTTCTTGAACTTATATTTAATGATGGATTGTAAGTTTCTTGTCAGTTCTGATAAAGTCCTGACTGCTCTAAGGATGAAAGCATTTACTTGTGATTTCAGTAAAGGATGAAAGCATTTACTTGTGATTTCAGTAAAGGATGTGACCCTATTTTTGAGTGGATGGACTTATTATAGTACAGTGTTTTTTGGTCATTGGTGTTTGTTGCCATGCTTTCCACTTTGCCTTTTTGTACCTTACACATTATGTCAGTTTTGTCTGTACTCAAGGTTAGTTCACTGGTTGAACACAGCTTGGCAGGAGATGGTATGATAAGTTGGAAGGTGGGCATCTTCTGTATCTGGGAGACAAGATGGAGGGGCAGTGCAGCAAATCCACTTGGGTTGGGATCCAGAGTTTGCTACTCATGGTGGTGGATATGCTAGAAATACTGTGGGAACTGTGGTAAAAGACAGGTTTCAGAAGACAATGAGGAATGTTACCAGAATTAGTGCTAAATTCATGGCAATGAAAATCCACGGTAAGGCTAGGGAAGTATTCATAATCTCAGACTATGCCTCCAATTAGGAAAAGAGATCATTCCAGTAGCAGCTGCAGCAACTATGAGATAAAGCAGGACAACCTGAGTTGGTGTTGATAATAGGGTATTGGAATGCACACAACAGGACAGACAGAATAAGATATGATGACTGCCTGATTTCAAATGGTTAGGGCAACAAGAATAAAGAAGTTGAGAGCATTCTAGACTTCTGTCTATCAAATGCCTTGATGGTTCAAGAAAATACTCAGGGCTCTACCACCTCAGGAAGAAGAGAAAATAAACAGGTGGAGATGAAGATAAATGGAAGAGCCTCAAAAAAGTGTGTGTGAGGACAATAGTTTGTCATCCTACTCAATGCCCATTCCAGACCGATTTGGCTTAACGATGAAATATTCGAGTCAGGTCACCTCAAAGTCAGTTTGGACATCGGCTATTCAGCTCAGGTTATCACAACATCGGCTGAGATCTCAGCAGTGGTCTTCACCTAAGCAGGTCATCATTGAAGTGATACCCCCATATATCACGCACAACTTTGTGACTAGGAAAAATCTAAACATACTGCAAAAATGTGAACAGTTGACAGGTATGGTCTTGGAATGTGGAGACCAAATGGCCAAAAAACAAACTTAGTATTATATAGTATTATAAGTCTGAGATTGTTATTTCTTAGAATATTCTCATTTCTCTGAGGTATGGAGTTAGTATATATAAGTTCAGTGAGATTGAAGAGAGCATGCCCTTAATATCAAGGTGTGCAGGAGATAGTTGTGCCCACCCCCCCAACAAAAAAGAAGTTTAAAGGAGAAGAGTGATGTTCAATTTTCACGCTTCTCATGTAGGTTTGGTTTCATTTTTTCCAGTATCACGAGACTTTGTAATACGAGTGTAAAGATTTCAATAAGCTGCCAAACTCTGAAAATTGAGACAGGCTTCTTAACAATCATCAAAGAGTAGAGCTTCATTTAGCAGGTATGAGCATCAGCTGAGATGCCTTGCCAGCTTTTCTGTTCTGGACATTGACAAGAAGTCTTCTCACCCTACTATTATCTTATTGGAAGTACATAACCTGGAAAAGATAGATAAGAACATTTACCCCCATGTTTTACAAAGTTTGTTTTTACATGACTATATTTTTCTCTTTCCCTTTCATGAATAAATGTCCCACTGTATCAGAAAATGGCAAAAAGGAAGTTTTACACTTCCTCAGCAAAGGATTTAACTAAAACATCACACCAGAAAAGAAACAATCAGGATTTTACTCCAGTTCTTTTTAGTGTCAAAAGATAAAAAATATACAAGACTTTATGGCAATATTATATGTAAGTGGCCTAAATGTATTCATCCACAAAGAAATGTTTTGCATGATTTTAATTCAGTTAGTCCTACCCTGTTTAAAAGGATTCTTGATGTACTCATTGGATCTCCAGGATACCAGCCTTCACACCAAAATCATGCTGTCTGGAAGACTATATAGGCTAGTAAGAAACAAGTTACATGTTGCATTTAAAGTTGTAGATTTTAAACAGAAATAAATTTAACCATCAAAGAGACATTTTTTACTATCAGAGATGTAGTCCAGTGTTTAAGACCCAACATAACAAAGCTTGCAGGAGAGACAGATACATTATACAAACAATTTTGGAATTGACTGGCTGTTGATGTAAGAAAAAATATTTCAACAGAAATGTTTAAAGTAAGATTGGACAAACTTATGGGAGATATGGAGTGCATGTATTGTTAGCAGATGCCATTTTTTTTTTTTGTTAATGTTCTATTAACCTAATGCAGCTATCAATACTATGAAACTATTTCTGATCTGATCATGAGCCATACACTGTCAAAATAAGACTCTTCAATTTGTTCTCATATTATCCAGAGCATTTATCAAATTTATGCTTAGGGCTATAACTCACCAGAGACATCTGAGAGCTAAGATTTTCCTTTAGCTGGCACATCAATTCAGAGTTGAGTATCACTGAGAGAGACATTCTAATCACATTGTTCTAGTGCATGGGAATAATGTTAAATGTGTCACATTTCACAAAATCTGAGCTTAAATTGGTTCAACAGCTTACAGTAATAGACTGCACTCTAGAAATGAAATAATGCAGAGCAAGACCCAGCACAGAAAAAAAATGCAGCCTATGGAAGCAAACATAGCACCTCTCCTTACAAAGACTCCAAAACAGCTTTGCATCAAGATGTTAGGTGCCATGGCAGCAGCCATTCCTATAGTTTCTTGTCAAGATACCATATGAAAATTCCCCAGTGCTCTCATTGGGTGATGTTGTCTCCTGTTACAGAGTTTCTGTATCACAAATTTTGCATCTTTTAAGCTTGAAAATATCACTTACAATAATAGATGAAGTTCCATAGCATTCTCCCTTTGTAATCCTTTTCTCCTATCAACATATTTGATGACAGACATTGTAGATAATTTAGCATTTCTACATTATGGATCATGGTACCTGCTGCTGTTAATATCTGTGGGCATTCCAATCAGAAATATTGCTTCACATCAACATACTACAAATGAGAATATTTTTTTATCCTTCAGGCATTTCAAGACTCACTTCAAATGGCAGTTATCACCAAACAATCACACAAAATGTCAGTAATATGTTACAATAACGTGAGGTGCAGCATGATCATATTCCAAACGGCAGAGGCTGTCGGATCATGGGAATGGGCAATGTCCAGGAACTGCTTTCTGGCTCCAAGTCACATGCCTGAGGAGTCCAGGTAACTAGCAGACAAACTTATCAACTGCATACCTCTGCCTCATGAGTGGTTCTTCATGCTCTTAGAATTTCTAAAATTTGCCTCAAAAAGGTGAAACTGTGCTGTGATTTATTTGTCTCTCTGACCAACACTGGCACATTTTTATCTCTCATTCCTTCAATGGGCCTCATTCTGAAAGATAGAATAACACACAAGTGGCTTCCTGGACTCCTTTGCACTTTTCTACAGTTCTCTTATGACAAGATTCTTCTGGAAGGGAAAACCATAACTCAAAGCTGATTCTGTTAACTACATATTTACAATCTGCTTTTTCTCTTAATGTCTCAACTTTTAGAAAAGCTTCTGTTCATAAAAAGTCTACTGACTCATCCATCAGGCAAACATAACCCAGGTCTTTCCACCTTATGACTAGCTAATTGTTTTTTTTTCACTTCAGGTATCAGTCTATAACCCTTCCTTTTTTGAGTAAGTAATTAAGATTCCATTATCACCTAAGTACTAGAAAACCAAATATAATTAAATGGTCATTTTTCCTTTTAGCCACTGCTGAGGGTGTGGCTCCATTCTCAGCTCCTCTTCCAGCAGTTTTCATAGGTTCATATGTATATACTAGGCTAATGACCACTAGGGCCTTTATAAGTGTAGCCGTGAAACCCAACCAAATTGTATCCTTATGTATTATGGGTGTTTACAAGGAGGGGGTATGTTAGTTAGGAAGTTTCTAGAGGTTATGTTGGGGAGGGGTTAGTTTGGGCATTGCTAGCTGCCTCCGTTTATCAGAGACACGGGGTCCAGACCCAGGCTGAATTTCCAACTTCCCATCCATTGGTAAAGGTCACACTTAAATAGGGTTAAAAATGGACTGTGCTTCACATGAATGGGGAGCCTATTCCAGAGCATGGGGATCCTCTGAGACCCATGTCTGTCTGTCTCACTAATACATCTTATTTATGTCACAAGCAAAATTTAAATGCCTGGGTCTAGTGGCTCTGATGCTGTTCATTTTGTGGATGTGCAAAATACCTAACAGTGCTGGATCCGAGGATGCCTTATATGCCAGGCATCAGTCGCTTCTTACACTGTGGGAGATCTGAACACAGAAATAGGGCTTTGTGATCCATTTAGGACAATGTGTTTATATGCTGGATTCATCTGGTAAGGAACCTCTGTGGACATTCCAACTGTTGCATGTGTCTGGTCAGATACTTGCCAAAGGGGCATTATACTTGGTTGGGCTGATAAGGGCTGAGTATATTAATACTATGACTTCTTGGATGACCTTGAACTACCTTGCTGGTATTCTTCAATCCAGGCTTAGCTATTTTCTATTAAAGTTTATTTGGCTGCTATTTCCAATTTTTTTTGGGCATCCATATAAATTTCTTAGCCTCATTAAAGATTTTCATAGACTTTTAAAGGAAAACTGCTGTCAGGATCTGCACTACAAGCTATGGTACATATATTTGTACTAGAACATTTTGTCTTTGATGCCCTCTTAACCTATTTTGTTTTTTCTCAACAGATTTGAAATTTCTTAGCTGTAAAACTCTTTTTCTAGTGGTGATCACTTCACTCAAAGGATTTCAGTATTACAAGATCTAAGCATAGATTTCCCTTACTTGTTCTTTCATAAAGATGAAATATCCTTTCAAACCAGCTCCGTCTTTATGCCTGAGGTCACCATTTACTCATATCATTTGCCAGGCTGTTTCCCATCCTAAAGAAATTCTTTGGAATACCTGCTGCATTGCATGGGCATACATTGTTAGCAGGAGTGTTGATGTTAGAACTAAACATATATGAAAAAATAGCCCACTTTTCATTTAATTTTCTCTAGCAAAAATCTAGTCCTTGAATTTCAACGAGAACTATTGGCAGATGTCTGTAAGAATCTTTAAAATGTTACTGCACAAAATATAATAACCCTTTAACAGCAATGCCTAAGGCTAACTTTAATACAGCTTTAGCAGCAACATTTTTCAAGAATGCAGCCCTTGACAATATTTCTCCAGAATACACATCTCTCGCTACCTTTGGAATATTACAAGCTGGATATGCTAGCCAGATCTAGATCTACCTTTGAAGCTACAGTTATTCAGAGTATGTTCTCATGAGGGAGACCACCAGTAGCACTAGCCTGATACTCTGTCTTACCATTTACCAAGGTTGGATCTCTGCTTACAAAATACAAAGGTTTAGTATGTACCATAACATCAGATCTGGAAGGGGAGGTTCAGCCTCAATAACATGCTGCCCCACCTTCTCTCTCGCCACTGAATGAGGTTCTACTTGTCTTATAGCTTCAAACTGCTATGCTCAGATGTGAGGGCACATTGCACCATCCTGCATTATGTTCTAGATGGAAGGTGCTTAGCGGCCTTGGAAAACTTTTATTTGTCAGGTGGGCCTAATGTTGGTGCCTTTAATTCTAGCAGGGTGCAAAAGTGGACCTGTTCTTACAGATCCAATCATATGATAACTACAAAACTTTCCTCTCTTGTATCTTAGTTTTATGTTATCTGGTGTTATAGAATAGCATTACTAAACCGATGAAACATCCAACTGTATTCCTCATAGAAATATGTTCAAGGGAATATATTAAAATAATGATCTATAGCAGAGTTCAAGCTATGTTGGGATTTACTTACAATGTCAATGTTCAGTCTTAAGGGACTATGTTCTCTGGCCAGGACAGAGTTAACACTATGGGCCACATGGCCCACACACCTGTACCATGAATATTGTACTTAGACCGTGCTGTATGTTATATGGTCGGTTTTAATTTTGGGAAGCCTCTGTGAGACAGAAAACAACAATTTTAAGTGGAAGTGCCATGAACAGAACTGCTGTTTTTTTTTTTCTTTTCCTCTCTTTTTAGTTGCACAACAATTTAAAAATAATCACTGTAGTATTATCTGACTGGCTGTGTGCGGTTGCTGTAATAATGTGAGTGAAGGCAAAACTAGTTGACAGGAAATCATAATGCATGCCTGTGCTATTCTGGACTTTCTCTAAGCTACGGAAGTTCTCCTTTTGTATGATATAGCAGAGACCTTATAGATGGTGCTAAAAGTCCAGTATATTCTTTATGACAGAATAGGTCTACCGCTCCATAAACCTAACACATAGACGTAGCTAACTTCGTTGCTCAGTTAATTATACAAAAAATGTAGATGGCAACTGCTTTTAAAAATAAATGTGATGCCTTTTCTCAGGAAATTGCACTAAATACCTTTGCAAATTCAAGACACATAGTTGGCAATATTCATCTGGCTGTTCAACAAATATTACAGCTTTCCTGAGGGAATTAATCAGACAAGCTTAAAGCATTTAGCCCTGTTCTTGATCTTGCTTCTATGATTTGCATTTATTGCATGGCAGTGGCACAGTAGATAACATTGTTGCCTCACAAGAAGAGATTTGCTGGTTCTATTCTTGGCTGGAGTGCCTTCGTTGCAGTGTCTACGTCATCCTTGTGTTTATGTGGGTTTCCTGCCACATTCTGAAGATATGCAGTAGGTGGACTGGACACTCTAAATTGGCCATATGAGTGGTATGGAAGAACAGCAGCAGGGATAGTCACCCAGTGGTATGAATCTTGGCTGTAGATGATTGTCACTGTTGAAGTGACAGCCTGACCTCGTGCAAAAATAGGAAAAAGAAGTTGTAGATCACTTCTCTTTCAAACTGTGTTTGAATGTGTTTAAATGAACAGATGTGAGGTCTAATACATAAATGTGCAATTAATCTCAAAATGTCCAATAACAACTCTCTGACACTGAGGTTTATCACCTAACATTTCTTTCACCTTATGAATTAACATCTGCTACATTTAAATCAAGGTTAGTCTCTCTCCAGCTTTTAAAAGGAATTATATGTTTGCATAGGTGTGCTGCGGTGGTGGTGCTGCGGTAGCGTTGTCGCCTCACAGTAAGACGTTGTCTTGTTCGATTCTCAGCTAAAGCGTCTTCTGTGTGGAGACATGCATGAATGGGCGTACCTTCATTGAAGGTTGTGCGTCAGGGCTGGCAACTCGGTATGTAAAAATCTACTGCCAATCATTAGCGGACCGGAGTTCCGCTGTGGCGACCCCTAACCGGGAAAAGACGAAAGATACAACATATGTTTGCATAGGTGTATGCAAATCTTGGCACTGGATGGCTCTAGCCAAAACTTCTTTTTGGCCTTCTGGCTACAAGCATGGTTCTATCCTATGAATGTTAGAATTACTATTTTAAGACTTACTCTCACTAGATTATGGTATACCTTGAACACCAATGAAACCTTGAATGAATTGTATTTGAATTCATTTCTATATGCGTGTATAATGCAGTATATCTTCCTATACCTCACTGAAATTCTCAACTGTAGTTCTTTGTGGGTTATTTAACTGTACAGCTCTCAGGGAATAAAAACATCAAACAAGAAAAGGGTAAATAGGCAATCTGTTAGAAAAGCATTGATAACCATTTCTTTTCCTTCAGTAGTATAAAAAAATTTACAGAAATGGCAGTTTCAGTAACCTTACCAGGGGCATTGACAGGAGTATTGTTGAAGAACAGTTAAACAATACAAGTTGTACTGATTACTTAATTGTTATAGTTTCAGCTTGAGTAAGGTACAACCAGGGAACTCCCGCACCACCCCAAAATTCATATTAACAGATGGGAGAAAACTTCTCAACAGTGAAGGAGAAGCAGTTCATTTTAAAAACTGTAACATCCTTTTTACCTGCTGCTTTATCTGAAACCCAGCATCCATTATAAATATAATTAAACCTACTCAATGAACTAATTCACTTTTTATAGTGTTACTGTTTATAAACTCCACTTCTGTGTGGTTTCAAGCATCACTTGTGAGTATTAAATTCCAGTGCCTGCCCATCCATTCGTCCATCAAACAATGCATCCATTCATCCATCTAGCAAGATATTTCCTAAAAAAAAATCCTTTGTATTGGGTGATGGGCACCATAGTACTAGCATGCTGTAAGGGGTGAACCAGACCTACCTCTTCAAGGCCGTTATGTCCAACTGTTTGTGAAAAAGTTCAGAGAGAGAAATAATCCCACAATGTCTTCCTGGATCTGATCTGGAGAATGTATCTGGTACATTTCCCTTGGAATGCATGCAGGGGATATCTTCACCAAGTACCAGTCCATCTTAGTTGGTTCTTCTCAGACCTGAGAGCAGTAAAGTCTCAGAGATCCTCACATATTGACAATCTCCCCACTGTGTAATGGAGTGAGAGCCCAGATTTCATGCAAAGGAATCTCATTTATACCACAGGTATTGGCGATCTCATCCTTTTTTGTTCTACTTTACACCAATGCGCGATGACTATCAGCCCCCATCGCAACTCATTTGTGTCACTTACTCATCTTTTAGTGGATAAAGGAAACATTCAAGTGTGGCTGTCATTTAGGCATCCTGCAGGGGTTTTGCAAGTAAGTCCGAGTGCCCTGCTCATTGGTCAATGACATGCATGATCACTTGTACCATAGCCCTTCTGTGTCCCCTTTCTATCAGGAGGACGTACAATTTCATACATGTTATCCCCAGAAGTTACACCCCCTCAAGTACTATTACTGATGACATTTTGTCAGCTGTTTGTCCTCAGTCCTATTTTTGTACATCATTCTCCATCTTTAGCAGAGGCTAATGTCACAGCAGGCTGGGTCACCACTGTTCCCCCAGAATGTCTGAGCCATATGCCACTCATTCCCACAACCCCTTTCTCAACTCATCTAGCACACTAGCCACTACGTAAACTCAGATTAATCGGGTTATATTAAGGGCTTCATCTCTCTCTGTCCCAGAGCCAGGCTTGATTTCATCCTTTTAATCACTGGCTAAATCTCATGGTCATAGCTTAGTATGGGGATGACAGGTATATTTAAAGGTGTATCCTATGACTATTTATTTCTTCACTACTACATGTCAGTACAATACCTACAATACTGCTGCTTCTGCTCATATACCCATTCGCTAGTCCATCTATCAGCCCCATTTATCTTCACACAACAAGACCCTTAACATAACTGATGTCCCTCACTTGCAGAAAGCAATCTGCTGTTGTCTGGGAAAGAACCAAGATGGTTGATTTGGAACTATTGGTTTTCTCCATAACCACTTCACACTTAACTCCAAACAGTTCCAGAATTAGCTGGATCCTGGTTACTTTATGCTATAATGACATCATCATCATCTGCAAATCATATGACCATCATGGAGCCAACCAAGAACTTGCCTGTACCAATATATCTTGTGCAGGAAAATTAGAATAACAGAGGAGACAAGACACACACAATATGGACTCCTATACCCACCCTGAATGTATTTGATCTAATGCAAAGAATGTCAACAAAACTCTTGCTCCTTAAATACAGCAACTGAATACCATGTAGCTGGGGGCTCGGAACCCTATATTATTTAATCCCTTCCTAGAAGACAATCTAGTATACATATTTCTATGCCTTATCCAGGTCCAGAAACATATTTTGACAGGACTGGTAAACTCTCACAACCCCTCAAGTATCTGTCCAAGAGCAAAAAAGTTAAGCTACTGTTCCATAAACAGGACAGAATCTTCATTATTTCTCTTGTATCAGAAACTGGAAAGTCTTCTTTTACAAATTCATGCATAGATTTTCCAAATAATGTTAAGAACACTGAACCTTTTATAACTGGAACATGTAATCCTGCCCTTCTTTGACCACTCTCCCATTTTGCTAGCCTAAAGATGCAGTCCCTACTTTCCAACAACAATGGGAAAGACATTTAAACTATGGCATCCCAACAATGTTCAACACCGTTAGCTTTTCCAGATGGGTGTTATCCAGTCGCACAGCCTTACCACAATGGAACATTTTGATATCCATAGTGACCTCATGTACAGAAATATATCTGTAATCCTACCAACTGTATCTCTCACTGCCTTCTCAGAGGAGGCATGCCCACTAGAGAAAGGAGTTCCGTAAAGAGCACCTTCCTTCTCTTGACAATGTCCACATTTCAGAACAGTGTCTTCTCATTCTTGAAAAGAAAAATGGCAGCAGTTCTGGGAGTTTTTCTTGAACCACTCTGAGGCCACTTGAAAGTCATTCTCCATGGCCTCATCAAACACTTTCCTCATTAAGACCTTTGTTTCAGCAACAGTTGCAGCTCCTGCCATCCTAACCTATTAATAATTATCTGCACAATTTTTGGATTTACACCTGCTAGCACTGCAGAAAAAAACTTTTTTATCCTGTCAACTTTCATTAAAACTAGAGTCCTCCAGTAATTTCTATGATTGCTGTTATATCTAGTACCAGCCAGCTGTTAGTCACAGCTCTTTGCTTCTACCTCAGCTGTAAAGGTTTTGAATGAGATGCAGTCATACTCTACATCCTGAATCTCCCAAGGAATATGGGAGATACACTCCTAGAGGTAGGAGCTGAACTCCTCTCAGACAGAAGTATTGGCTAGATTTTCCCAGGAACTCTCTCGTATATATTTTTCTTGGTCTGTCAGCCTTCTACCCTGCTCATCTAACCCAGCTCACAATGAAATATTGACTAGTTGACATCTCAACAACTCTGTTGAATTAAATGTCCAAAATATATAGCCTCATGTCTAATAACATCATCACAAAATTGATCATTACCCATTGGCTCAAGCTGACATGGCAACAGGTTCATGTTTTTATCAAAAAGTAATGACTACTTTCCAAATAACTGTAGAGAGTTTTCTTTGCTGGAACCCATGCTCAAATTGAGGTGAACCACTCACTTCTGGTAGCAGCTTCAAATATATTGCCTCATGTCTAATAACATGGTCATAGAATCTATCAGTGGCCCTTGGCCATACCTCTCAATTCTCAGGAGGTTTGAGAGTGCCTGAATATTTTCCTCATATTTATCATCTGTTCTTCATAAAATCTGTGGCAAATTATTTTAGACTGAAGTCACTACATAATGACATGCATTAGAGATTTCAGACTTCATATCATCAGAAAATACATGCTAATGCAAAGTATGTTATTATAGCAACTTTCTACGTTTATAAGAACAGTATTTAAAATCTGCCCCTATTTTGGGGCCTTTGCCTCCATTATTTTTTCTTTGTTCAGATTTCTTAAACTAAGAGGCTGAGAGGTATGCCCTTGGCTCAAGATGTCATGGTAACAAGTTTGTATATGTTTTCAACAACCCATGACCAGTACCAAAGTCCAAAAAATAATTTGGTATTTAGATTTCAGACAGACAATTGATTCTTTCTACTAACACCATAAAAAAGCCTTCAAAACATAATTTATTCAAAATGTAAGTGCTTTCATCCTTATCAGTGTTGGGACTTCCTCAAACAATGAATGAAGGGGAAATTTTTTTATTGCTTGAGGAAGTCCTAACACTGAAGGGAAAATTTTTGTATTGCATGAGGAAGTCCTGACACTGAATGTGATGAAACTGGTTGTATTTTTATATTACAAAGACATGTGCCTGGAGCATTTCTTCCCGATCCTCCGCTGAAAATTGGGTTGTTCCAAGTTGGACTTTCCCGATAAACAAATATTAATTACTTAAATAAATAAATACAA
>NC_056726.1:1430246718-1430254280 GCF_019279795.1 Protopterus annectens
GGTGGAAGTTGAAAAAGGGTGATTGTAAGGTGGAGTTCATGGAACAGTTAAGACAGGCACTGGGTGGCAGTAAAGAGTTACCGAATAGCTGAATAACTATAGCAGAGCTAGTAAGGGAGACAGCTAGAAAGGTGCTTGGTGTGACATCTGGACATAAGAAGGAGGACAAGGAGACCCGGTGGTGGAATGAAGAAGTACAGGAGAGTATACAGAGAAAGAGTTTGGTGAAGAAGAAGTGGGATTTTCAGAGAGATGAAGAAAGTAGCCAGGTGTATAAGGACATGAGGCATATGACAAAGAGAGAGGTGGCAAAGGCTAAGTATAAAGCATATGGAGAGTTGTATGAAAGGTTGGACACAAAGGAGGGAGAAAAGGATCTGTACCAATTGGCTAGGCAGAGCGACTAAGCGGGGAAAGATATCCAGTAGGTAAGTGTGATAAAAGGATAATGAGGGAAGCATACTCACAAGTGAGGAGTGTGTGTTGAGTAGATGGAAAGAATACTTTGAGGGGCTGATGAATGAAGACAATGAGAGAGAGAGAGAGAGAGAGAGAGAAGGTTGGATAATGTGGGGATAGTGACTCAGGAAGTGCAATGGATTAGCAAGGAGGACGTAAGGACAGCTATGAAAAGGATGAAGAATGGAAAGGCTGTTGGTCCAGATGACATACCTGTGGAAGCATGGAGGTGTTTAGGAGAGATGGCAGTAGAGTTTTTAACCAGATTCTTTAATGAAATTTGGAAAGTGAGAGGATGCCAGAGAAGTGGAGAAGAAGTTTTTTGGTACCGATTTTTAAGAAGGGTGATGTGCAGAGCTGTAGTAACTAGAGAGGTATAAAATTTAATCAGTCACAGCATGAAGTTATGAGAAAGAGTAGTGGAAGCTAGGTTAAGAAGGGAGGTGATGATTACTGAGCACAAGTATGGTTTCATGCTGGGAAAGAGCACTGCAAATGTGATGTTTGCGCTGAGGGTGTTGATGGAGAAGTATAGAGAAGGTCAGAAGGAGTTGCATTGTGTCTTTGTGGACTTACAGAAAGTATATGACAGGGTGCCTAGAAAGGAGTTGGGGTATTGTATGAGGATGTTAGGAGTGGCAGAGAAGTATGTAAGAGTGGTACAGGATATGTATGAGGGTAGTGTGACAGTGGTGAGGTCTGTAGTAGGAGTGACAGATGCATTTAAGGTGGAGGTGGGATTACATCAAGGATCAGCTCTAAGCCCTTTCTTATTTGCAATGGTGATGTACAGGTTGACAGATGAGATCAGACAGGAGTCCCAGTGGAATATGATGTTTGCCAATGACATTGTGATCTATAGTGAAAGTAGGGAGCAAGTTGAGGAGACCCTGGAGAGGTGAAGATATGCTCTAGTGAGGAGAGGATTGAAGGTAAGCAGGACTAAGACAGAATATATGTGTGTGAATGAGAGGGAGGCTAAAGGAATGGTGAGGATGCAGGGAGTAGAGTTAGTGAAGGTGGATGAATTTAAATACTTGGGACCAACAGTTCAGAGTGATGGTGAGTGTAGAAGGGAGGTGAAGAAGAGAGTACAGGCAGGGTGGCGTGGGTGGAGAAAAGTGTCAGGAGTGATTTGTGACAGACAGATACCAGTAAGATTGAAAGGTAAGGCTTACAAGAGGGGTAGTGAAACCAGCTGTGTTATATGGGTTGGAGACAGTGCCATTGACAAAAAAGGCAGGAGTCAGAACTAGAGGTAGCAGACTTAAAGATATTAAGATTTGCATTGGATGTGACAATGATGGACAGGATTAGGAATCAGTATATTAGAGGTCAGCCCAGGCTGGATGGTTTGGAGACAAAGCCAGAGAGGCAAGATTGTGTTGGTTTGGACATGTGTTGAGGAGGGATGCTGGGTATATTCATAGGTTCATAGGTTCATAGGTTGGGACTAGGTTATCGGCCCTAGGGCCTATACAAGCCTAGCCATAACAATTCCATGGATATTTATTCCCGCAGTATTTACTTCCCTGGACCCCTGTCTAGCAGGTCAACTGATGTGATCCCGGGGTGGATTTCATATCTCCCATACAATCATCAAGGTTCCTTTTGAAGAGGGCCAAAGAGGCACTCTGCTTGACATGTATAGGCAGTCTAATCCAGAGTCTGGGGAGTCTCTGGGTCCAGAACCTATCCCTCCAGCATGCTTTGTTCATTGTGATGACAAGGTTTAGATCCCTGGAGTGTGTGGCTCTGAGGGATTGGGATTTCTTTAAGTGTAGCATGTCCAACAGCTCTGGGTTTGACATGGCCTTGTATGTTAAGCAGAGATCACCTCTGAGTAGACGATATGCGACAGAGTATAGGTGGAGTTTTTTTTAGATGGTCAGCATAGGGCATCTGCTTTAGGCCTGTGATTCTTTAGTGAGGTATTTCTGTGGCCTTTCCAGTTGTTGCAGATTTCTTGAGATGTACATACCAAAAAGGGCATTGCATTCTATAACGGGTCTAATGAGGGATGAGTACAGTGGGACATTGACCTGTTTTTTTCTGGATGAAAAGCCCTTAGTGATGAGATGTGCCACAAAGAAGGATTTCCTGACTGTTGTGGCAATGTGGTTATCGAAGGTGAGACCACTGTCCACCTGTGTCCCAAAGTCTCTTATCACACTTTCGGTGTTTAGTGTACTGCCACCTATGTGGTAATTCATGGGCAAATGTTTTTTTCCCAAAGAGGATAACTATACATTTCTTGGCATTGAGCTTGAGCCCATGGCTCTGGCACCAAGAATCTTTTTCTGTAAGGCCCTTTTGCAGAATATCCACATCATTTCAGGATTCAATAATAGCTCCCAGTTTGCAGTCATCTGCACACTTTGTTAGCCAGAGTCCCATAGTGTTGGCCTGTACTTCAGGGAAAAGGATGCTAAGGATGGAGCCACTAGGTAAGAGGGAAAGAGGAAGGCCTAAGATAAGGTTTATGGATGTGATGAAAGAGGATATGCAGGTGGTTGGTGTGACAGAGCAAGATGCAGAGGATAGGAAGAAATGGAAACAGATGATCTGCTGTGGCGACCCCCAACAGGGACAGCCGAAAAAAAAAAAAGATATTTTTATTGGTAATGATGGTTTTATTTTTTAGAATTATTTGAGAATTTATAATGTTAATTATGGCTGTAATTCTGATTGTTTTTGATAAGCGTGTAATTGGTATTTAAATGTATTATAATGTGATTATGTCATGATTGTTCTTTTATTGTCTGAGTAAGCCACGACAGTGATAGGGACAAAAGTACTTACATTTTGAATAAATCTTGTTTCAGAGGCATCTTTCTTGGCATTCAGCATTTTATTTTGTTTTCATTCTCAACAGTTTAATGTTTTTGTTTGTGTGACATTTCAAATAACTGTCTGAAGTTTGCTTTTCTAGAGTTTGTGCTCAGACAGAGGTGAACTTCTCATCTTTTGGCAGCAACTTCAAATATAGGACCTTTAGCCTAGGTCTAGAGCATCCATGGCCCACCTAAGTTCTCCTTCAGGTGCCAACCCCAGAGAAGAAAAGATCACCCCCTCAAAAGTCTGTCTTAAAATCCAGTACCACATATAGTGGTAAGGTTATAAAAACTTAGAAGGTAGGGTTCCACCTGCCTCACAATCTCTGGCTCTTTTTATCAGCTATGAAATGATACCATATCCCCTGAGCTAATTTTCATCACCAGGATCTAGTCCCTCTTACCTCATCCTAATCCTGCCTGCCACTTAAATGGAATTGCACCTGAACCTTTATGATTTATATTTATGAAACGTTGGTAGATTCTGTCACATGTACTCTATGTGGAGCATGAAAATCATCTGAAGAATGCAAATCTGTGAATCAGTAAACAGTTTAGCAAGCCCATACAGAAAATATTTGCATTAGATGGGCAATGATTACTATCTGAATGTGACTGCATGAATTAAAAAAATGAATGATAACAATAAGACTTTATCAAGGTGAAGATTATACACTGGTTTCACTTTTGGGACAAACCACTATGATTTTTTTCCTTAATTGTCATTTCTGTTCTGGCCATATAGTATTTGTATTCATTACTTGTATTATCATCTCAAGGATTTTTTTTATTTTTCCTTGCCTTCTATTCTGCCACTTGTTAATTGGTCTTTAGTACACCATTTGTCAGTTCTCACTTATTATTCTGTGTTGTTGCCATGATAGCACTGCCCACTGCCATTCAGTGGGGAAGTAAGGCTTGAGAATTTCATTCCTGTTAAGGTAACCTGTGGCCATGCCAGGATGAAAACTTTTTACAACAGAAATGATTCATATCTGCCATACTTACCTACATCTTTCCTTATGTATTTATTTATTTATTCATTCATTTGTTTGTTTGTTTGTTTGTTTATTAGGTTAAAATACTGATTCAGATTGACATTTTTCAGTCTCATCCTGGGAAAGAGCATTATTATAAATGATATTACTGGCACACTAAGAGAAAAACAACTGTTGGAAAATACCTGCACTTCTAATGGCTTTGCCCAAGTTCTTTTGTTAAATGATGGATCATTCCACAAAAAGTAGGAATTATATTTGATTTAAGGTACCCACCTTGTTTGTTTTATTTATTTATTTATTTTTTACAGAAACCTGTCTTAATAAGAATATTGACTTTATGTTCCTGTACCTATTTCATCAGAATTTGTATCATCCAGTATGGTCTAGTCATGAGTTACAATGTTAAGGGCAGAGACTGGAACATTGATTAATGAGGCAGCACGTTATTATTCCTCATGAACGGTGGTGTGATCATGAATTATAAAGAGAAGGGAACCGGACACGACTCTGATTTAAGAGCCTGCACATTATTATTTCTTATGAATGGTGGTATGGTCATAAGTTACAAATGTAAGGGAACAGGATCGGATGCTGATTGAAGAGCCTGTACCTTATTATTCTTCATGAATGTGGTTTGATCATGAGTTACAAAGGGAAGGGAACAGGGCAGGATGCTGAAGAACAAGCCAGGTTTGCATACAAATAGGTTCATAGGTTCATAGGTTCATACTAGGCTATCTGCCCTAGGGCATTTATAAGCCTAGCCAGAGTGTGTGTGGCTTTTACCACCCCTTAGGATGAGAATACTATACCCATTAGTTTGCTGTGCCTCTGTCCAGCAGTGACACAGAGATGATTCCCGGGGTAAACCTACGCTCTCCCATCCACTCGTCAAGATTTCTCTTGAACAGAGTCAGTGAGGGGCTCTGCCTCACATGGACTGGGATTCTGTTCCATAGTGTAGGGAGTCTCTGGGTGATGAATCTGTCCCTCCAGCATGTCCTATTTATATCCGTGTTGAGGTTTAAGTCTCTTGCTCTCGTGGCTCTGGTGGATTTGGAGTTTTTGAGGTGGAGCATGTCCATTAATTCTGGGTTGGACATGGCCTTGTATGTCAGGCACAGATCACCTCTGAGCAGACGGTATGCGACTGAATAGAGCTGGAGTTTCTTCAGTCGGGCAGCGTATGACATATGTTTGAGCCCCTTTATCCTTTTGGTGAGGAACTTTTGGGGTCTTTCCAACTGCTGCAGGTGTCGGGTAAGGTACATTCCGAATGGGGCATTGTACTCAATCATTGGTCTGATAAGTGAAGAGTACAGGGGTACAATGACCTCTCCCGATCTGGATGTGAATCCCTTCATGATCAGGTGGGCAATGTAGAAGGTCTTCCTAACCACTTTGGCAATGTGAGTGTCAAAACAGAGGTTACTGTCAACTTGGGTCCCCAGGTCCCTGATAACGTCTTCCGTGTTTAATGGATTACCACCTATGTGGTAATTAGGGGTTACCTTGTTTTTCCCAAAGGATATGACTATACATTTTTTGGCATTTAGCTTAAGGCCATGACTCTGGCACCAGTTATCCATTTCTATGAGACCTCTCTGGAGGATGTCTGTGTCTGATGGAGTGTCAATTATGGTGCCCAGTTTGCAGTCATCTGCAAATTTTGTCAGCCACAATCCCCCTATGTTTGCCTGCACTTCAGAAAAATAAATGCCGAACAAGAGGGGGCCCAGGACTGAGCCCTGTGGGACACCGCTCGTGACCGGCTTAGAGTCTGACATGGCACCAGCAACTCTAACCCTGTGGGTTCTGTCCTTAAGCCAGTTTGCAACCCATCTTGTGACATATGGGTTTACATCTAAGCTGGTGAGCTTTTCTATGATGCCTGAGTGGGGTATTGTGTCGAACGCTTTTGCTAGGTCAAGGTAGGCTGTGTGAACTGCCTTACCCTCATCAATGGCCTTATTGAATGTTTCGAAAAAGTCGACCAAGTTCAAGAGGCAGGATCTGCCCTTGACAAAGCCAAATTGGGTAGGATCCAGTGTCTGTAGGTCCCCAATGTCTTTATTTATGAGTTCCATTATGATCCTCTCCATAGCTTTGCAGACAAGGCTCGTCAAGCTTATGGGGCGGTAATTTCCAGGGTCCGTAGAAGCACCGCCTTTGTGGAGTGGGACCACAGCTGCCATACTCCATTCTTTGGGTACGTATCCTGTAGTAAGGCTAAGATTAAACAGCAGCCTTATGTGTGGGTTTAGTTCCTCATTGAGTTCGTGTAGCACACAGCCGGGGACACCGTCCGGTCCCATTGATGCTGTGTTTTTTGCTTTAGAGAGAGCAGCTCTCACCTGGGCATCTGAGATGTTTGGGAGGCTAGACTCTGGTGGGATAGATATTTCTCCTTTTGGAGGAGGGAGGAGAAATTTGCACTGAACCTGTCTGCCAGTATGTTGGCAATGTCTGTGGGTTCAGTGATTTTTGTATCATTTTGGACTAATTCTGAGCATATCTGGGAGTTTCCACCCAGGTTTCTAACATAGCTAAAGAAGGCCTTATGATTGTCTTTTGTGTCATTAGCGATTTTTCTCTCAAAGTTGGCCTTGGATGATTTTATGAGTGATCGTAGTTTTTGTTGGTAGTGATCTGAGATGCCTTCCCTTTTAGGGATTTTGCTCTGTCATGTAGTAGCTTTCTCCTCTTGTTGTAGAGTTTGTTTATGGCTGGGGTCCACCAGACTGGGCGCCTGCCTTTGGTGGAAAGGGTCTTGATTTTATTAGGGATTGCTTGATCCATACATTCCTGGAGGTGCTCGTAGAAGGCATTTGTAAGGGTTTCAGCAGCGTGGGTTGTGGTTTCCACTGGCTTGGGGGCCTTGAAGGATACCACTCCAGTCTTAAGAAGTGTGAAGTTTGCTTTTGAGAAGTTCTTCACTGTGGTCTTTTGCTGGGGTTGGGGCGGGATGTGGATCTCCAGTGAGATTAATTTATGGTCTGATCTCACCAATGAGGGATATACTTCCGGTGTGGAGCATTTTGTCCCCATGTTTGTGATGATCAGGTCTAGTATATTTTCTCCTCTTGTGGGAATGGTGACTAGTTGCTCCATAGCATTTGAGTTTATGAACTCCAGGAACCTTTGGGCTAGGGTGTTGGGGCTTGAGTAATGTTCCCAGTCTATGTTTGGGTAGTTGAAGTCACCCAATATGATGGTGTTTGGAGAGACATTCATACTCTCCAGTGTCTTCAGGAAGGCTGTGTGGGTT
>NC_056726.1:1430254780-1430271829 GCF_019279795.1 Protopterus annectens
TCAGAGATAATGTTGTCTTGCACGGAGTGGAATGGGCAGACATCTACTTCTTTTTCATTGTTGATTAATAGCTAGTACCATCCAACTTGGCACCATGGAAATCTACTGCCAATCATTAGCGGACTGGAGTTCCGCTGTGGAGACCTCTAACCGGGAAAAGCCGAAAGACAACGACAACAACAACCATGTACTTGAATATTGCAATGCATCTCTACACACAAGGATAATGTAGAAGAATGTTATTAGCTGTACAACACAGAGTTTCACAGCATTCATTACTGTATGTTTATTTTTTCCACAGCTACCCTGTTACTATTTAACTGTGTAATTTAAATTGTCATTTATTGCAGTAAACTAAGAGCCATTTTTTCAATGTCCTCAAAAGCTGACCCTGTCACATTCACCTGTAAACAGCATGGTTACAGGATTGGTTCCGATAATGTTCAGGCATCAAGTGAAAAATTACAAACTATTGGAGTGAAATGACATTTCATAACACCCAGGAAAGAAATGTTTTGCAGAAATCACATACAGTAACCGTTTTGCATTGAGGGACTGCAAAGGGGAAAATTCTTTCTTTATCTGAGCTGAGCTGTCTTGGACTTGGTTAAAAAAGTAACAGACTTATGTAGGATGCTTCTACAGAAACTCCACGCAATGATTTCTGCAGTGGGCAACCCATCCATGTGCCATTACCTTAACCAACTCTGTGATTGTTTTAACTTGGAAAAACAAAACGGCTCACTTTTTGCAGTGGTCTCACTGAGAGTAGACTGTTTTGTATCTGTTTTTACAAACAGATCTGTCAAATGTGCTGGTCAAATCATAGCTTACTGTCTGGCAGCTCAGGAACCCATTATAAGTGCATGTGACTGAATAACATAGTTCAAACTGCTACCCACATCCTGGGTAATGATTCTGAAAAAAATATCACTGAATAAATCCAGGCCAGGATCTATCAGCATGATGAAATACAAATGCAATTAATAACTACATATTCATATAATCTCAGTTAGGTGCCAGTGTTAAACTGCAACAAGCATGAACAACTGATGAATAGGAAACATGCTTGCGTTTTGTAACCACAGGAAAATATTGACTGAAATAAACTGCAGAAACCACCTCTGCCACTGTTCTCTGCAATTAGTATAGAAGTACATTTATCAGCTGCAAATATAACTCAAAATACTACTCTAAAATATTACTAGTATATTTCACCCTGTGTCTGTCTCTATTTCTCTGTCTCTTACTCGCTCGTATATAGACACACACACACACACACACACACACACACACACACACACACACACACACACACACACACACACACACAAACACACACACATATGTGCACTTACAACTGCGATTAATATTGACTGGAATTGACATATGGAACAAAGCCCGCTGTTCACTGGGTATGACTGATATTTCTTTTTACAGTTTAATTAATCTAATCATAATTTTAAACACATACCTACTCAACTTTATAAATCTGTGCAGATTTGGAATTCCAAACTCATACTTCTCAATTGTACAGATTTTTGCAGAATGTTCAGATTTTTGCCTCATATTTTTGGTCTGTTCCTCACAATTTTTTTTTGACAAATCACTAGGATGATCTAAGGATTAAAGTCAGTAAATAATAAAATGTGTTTGAGTTTCAGACTTCATATCCTTCAGAAAATGCATGCTGACACAAATCTTGTTACTCTAACAACTTTCTAAGTTTATAAGAGCAATATTTAAAATGTGTCCCTATTTTTGGACCTGTGTCCCTTCATTGTGTCTGGCTTTGTCCAGATTTCTTGCACTAAGAGGTTAAGAGGTATGTTCAAGATATGCAAAAATCCTTGCATTTTACCAACATCTTAACAGATGCATTGAAAAGACTATACCCATCTGCCCAAGATATAATGGTAAACTCATAAATAAACAGGGTAACAAAAGAAGGGAATAATGAAAAGTTGTCAGAAAGCTGTATATCCCCCCTACATCAAGACTCCACTGAAACATGCCAGCAAGGAACTTAACAGCACTAACAGGAATTGAAAGCAGAATATGAACTTACGGTTGCTACAGATAGTGAAGGACACTACAAATATTTCTTCCACTATGTCAGGGAATTAAGGAGTAATATTCAACAATGTACAAAGCTCATCCATTATAATATCACACATTCCAAACCCAAGGAAATAGCTAATACTACAAGACATATTTACAGCTAACTTTACTCCACCTATTTTTGTTGCATCAACTAAAAGTTACTTTCCACTGTAATCACCTTGGGACAAGGCTAAACATAATGTTACTATGGGATCAGATAACATACTAGGCTGCATTCTCATCAGTGACAAGTATACACTGTCTGAGCCTTTATGTAGAATTTTCAACCTCAGCCTGTCCAGAAGGTTAGTACCAGATGCCTAGAGAACAGCCACTGTGACTCCTCTACACAAAGGTAGACCCTCTATAGACCCAGGTAATTATAGGCTCATCAGCCTTTACCAGCCTTATATGCAAAGTCATGGAACCTATCACAGCATAACTCATTTATCCAGCAATAGGCAACTTAACTGATCTAGTCCACATTCAGTTTGGCTTAGGTGAGATCCTGTTTCCTAAATCTAGTAAACTTATTTGAAAAGGTTATAGAAGTTGTAGACCATGGTAAATCTGTGCATGCTGGTTACCTTGTCTGGACAAAGAGATATAGTAAAAACTAGTCTTGATGACTGGATGGGTAGACATAAGTGTCTCCATACTCATATTTTTAAAAAGTTAGGCAAACTTACTATAAACCCCTACACTGCCCATTGGATTGCAATCAGGCTTTCCAACAGATCCTAAGTAGTGAAACTTGCTGTTATTTTCTTTGAATATAAAATTGTAATTCATAGGGTATTGTAGGAATCAGTGTTGGCCTTTCTCCTGTTTGGTATTGATTTTGCAGATATCCAAGCCAATATCCCTAAACTTTGGTTAACCAGCTTTGCTAATTACTGCAAGCTGGGCACTGTTATCCACTCATGCGCTGATCCTAAACTGCCCTCCAAAAAATGCTGGAATATACACATACCTGATGTACTGAAAACATCCTCAAGTCAAATAGAAATATTTTTTGGGTACCCACCTCAAAGGTTATAAGTGGTTCTCTTATTTAAACAGATATATTCATAAGAGGCCAGGATACTTATGTGGACAACTCTTTCTCAGCAGGTCATCATGTTTCCACCATAGTTAGGAGAACCTTCTATCTGGCCCAGTTAATTTCCAAGGAAATATCTTCAAGATCCAAAGAAGTGATCTTACCGCTGTACTCCTCCCTTATCAGACTCACCACAGAATATGATGCCCCTTTGGTATGTACAGATCCAGATATATTGCTTGACTGGAAATCCCACAAATATTTATAACTAAAATAAATTAAGGACTTTAAATCTTTCAACTACCTAGACAGACTAGAATGATTCTTCTTATACTCAGTAGCCTACTGGTTTCTCCAAGGTAACCCATGTTTCAAATTTCATATTTCATTCTCCTATTTCTTCACAAAACCAAAAAATTTACAAGCAAATACCTATACTAGGGACCTAAATTTATACCAATAAATAAACAATATTCACTGGAGGGACATATTTTTAGCATATTCCCAGCCTAAGGAATAATTTATCACTACATATCAACCCAAGAGCTACTTTGTCTGCCCTTACTTAGTCCTGATGATCGAATGTGCAGACATAAATTTACACCATATAATGTGTCCAGTTACAGCAGAGTATGGATTTAGGCTGTATACAAGAACAACAGATACTGGTTTTATCTGTACCGTACTTTTATAGCATTGTTTTTGTGCCTGTGTCTGCTGACTGACAGACTTCTAAAGGGCCATAATCCAAACAGACATATGGATGTTTAGATCTCTCACAGGAACTGCAGTAAGATTATATTTCATTTATAAAACTAACCCCCCATTACCCCAGTGGATACATCCTCCTGGCTTGCCCTCACACACAGGATAATCTGTTCACAGGTGGGGCCATGTTATTTAAGTCATGGTACAAGACTGGTGAGAAGTACCATCCCATTCACACCAAAGACAGGCACACCCATCATCTTTGCCTGTGCCATAAGCTGCCCTAGCTGTGGGCCAAACTTGGGCCATTGGGGCTGTAGTCAGGGCTTTATCTCCCTATCTTACGGTCATAGTCCAGCATAGTTATTTACTACATGAGATACAGTGCACTGCAAACATGTCAGAGAAACCTTCATTCAAATTTTGAAATATTGAACAGACTTTAGGTAGAGAACAGAGGGAAGATGTAAGTCAGTGAAATAGATGTTAAGAGATAATGCAGAACACTAGGAAGGACAGTTGGGTGGAGTAAAGTTTAGGAATTGTGAAGAAATGCAAAATGGTAAGATTAGAGATGGTTGTAATGAAAAGAAAGAAAAGTGATTGATTATAGCAGAGGACCCACTGCAATGAATTACAGAATATAATGCAGGTTAATGCAGGTTAATAGGAAGCTCTGAAATGAGATGGAATAGAAGTTCAACAGAGGAAAGACATATAGGTTGAAAAGGGTGCCTGTGGTCAGTGTGAATAGTTAGCAAGGTCAAATAACTCCTCCTGCTATTGGTTAAGTGATATTTGACAGTCATTTTGAAATCATAGGAGGCTAATAGGCTATTGGCCATAGGGCCTTTACAAGCCTAGCCATGTTATATCCTTTTTCCCTTATAGACCAAGGTATATAGTCTATATTTGCAATGTGAATCTAAGATCAGCACTGGTTCCGAATCTTAGAACAGCACCAGCTGCCTCTGTCCAAGAGAGACATAGGTGAATCCCTCAGGGTAAATTTATTGTTTCCCTTTCAATTGTACAAGTTACATTTAAATAGGGTCACTGAGGAGCTCTGTTTTATATGAATTTCAAGTTTGTTATGGAGGAGTGGTAACCTCTGGGAGAAATATCTGTCTCTCCAGCATGCCCTTTTAATGCTGCAGGCTAGCTTAAGGTCCCTAGAGCGAGTGACTCTTGTCCCATTTGATTTGGGGATGAGCATTATTTCTATTAAGACAGGGTTCGACACTGCTCAGTAGGCTAGGCACAAGCTGCCTCTAAGCAGTCTATATGAGACAGAGTACAGTGGCAGGGCCTTCAATCTGTCCATGTAGGTCATGTGTTGTAGGCCCTGAATTTTCTTTGTAAGGAACTTCTGAGGTCTCCCCAGCTGCTCCAGCTGTCTGGTAAGGTACATACAGAAGGGAGGATTTTACTGTATTACTGGACTGATGAGGGCCGAGTACAGGGAAATTACAACCTCCTTAGCTTTCAATGCTATGCCTTTACTTATGAGATGTGCAATGTAGAAAGCCTTCCTTATTACTGTGGATATATGATGATGAAAGTTAAGGTTGATATCAATATGTGTTCCCAAATCTCTGAACACTGGGATATTACTAATGTAATTTGCAGGGACTTCTCCTTTGCTGAAGGGGACGATAATACATTTTTTGTGTTGAGTTTAAGACCATGGCTGTGGCAACAGTCATTTATCTGTGTGTACCCATTTTGTAGAATGTTGACATTGTTGGGGAGGTTCTATGATTGCACCCAGTTTGCAGTCGTCAGTGAACTTGGTAAGCCACAGGCCATCTATTTTTTCCTGGATTTCTGAGAAATAGATTCCAAACAGTACGGAGTGCAGCACAGACCCTTGTGGAACACCACTGGTAACAGGTCTGCTGGTAGAAGTGGAATTTATACTTTTGATTGTATGCATTTTGTCGGTGAGCCAGTTGGCTACTCAGCTAATGACAAATGGGTTAATATCCTGATGCCTGAGTGGGGGATTGTGTCAATGGCCTTGGCCAATTTGAGGTAAACAGCATGTACTGTTTTGCCTTCATCTATGGTTTTGGTGACTCTCTCAAAGAAGTCCACTACGTTTAATAGGCATGACCTCCCTTGATGAAGCCAAACTGGGTCAGGTCAAGAGTTTGAAGTTCTCCTATATGCTTGTTGATGAGGTCCATGATGGTTCTGTCCATGGCCTTACAGATAAGGCTGATTAGACTTATGGTTCTATAGTTCCCAGGGTTGGTTGAGGGACCCCGTTTATGCAAGGGAATTAATGTTGCTGTTTTCTACTCTGCTGGGACAAAGCCAGTACTTAGACTGTGGTTGAGGAGAGTGCTCAGTGTTTCAGCTAACTCCTGTTTTAGACCATTTAGTTAGCAGCCTGGGATGTTATTTTGTCCCATAGATGCTGTGTTTTTGGCATTGGGGAGTGTGGTTATGACTTGCTCTTTGGTGATACTGAGTAGAGTACTGGTGACAGGTATGCTTTGGGGTATGGTTGGTGTGGAGAAAGTGGTGAAGTTTTCACCATACCTGTCTGCTAGCTGGTTGGCGATGTCCTCAGGTTCAGTATAAGTGGTATCATCCACAACTAATCCAGCACAAAGCTGGGCCTTCCTTTTTAGATTTTGGACATACCTAAAAAATGCCTTGTGATTATCCTTAATTAGGAATGCCAATTTAGTTTTGTAATTAGCTTTAGAAGACTTTACAAGATGTCTAATTTGCTTGTTCAGTCTGTGGAGAGTGTTCTTCTTCTGCTGAGACTGTTCCCCCTTATTTTTTGACAGCAGTTTCTTTCTCTTGTTGTATAACCTATTTATGCTAGATGTCCACCAGGATGACTTGTATTTTTTTTGTGACAACCTTAATCTAGTTTATAAACATGATAAAGCAATTGAAATATAACAAATGTATTTCATATATACCCCATCACTGACTCATAGCTTTGTTAAAGTTGCCTGAATAACAGTTTATGAGTATGAGAAGAATGAGGTTAAAAGTTGAAGTTAATACAGTTCTAACACAAGACAACAGAAAAGCTGAAGACATTTTAAACCTTTGTTGATGTTGCATAAAGCAATAAGGATACAGTGGCTGTATTAAATCTATCTTTGGAGCCAGGTATGAGACAGTTGTAGACAGGTAGTCTGTTTTTGTTAGATGTATATATGCTTACAAGGCATAACTTTATTTCAGAGGACAAACAGGGGACATTTTATATTTAAGTAATTTTCCCAGAGTAACACAGTATGCATCTAAGAAATCAACCCTGGGTAATGGATTTAGGAAGCAGTTTTGAAACAGCAGCAAACCTCTCAACCTCTTAGTGCAAGAAATTTGAACAAAGCCAGAAGTAAAGGAAGGCTCTTATACATAACACAAGCAGAAAACTATAATTCAAAGTAGAAAGGGATGATGATGATGATGAAATTGGTTGAACCTCATGAAACAAGGAGAGAATGGGATTTCGGATGCAGGCCTTTACAAAGAATAACAATAATCATACAGAATATTATATTTATAAAGTAGGAGAAAGTATCTTAAGAAATGGGAATGGAGAAAAGAGATTCTACCGATAAGGATGACTGCAATTGGGGATATAGAAAATAGGCAAGAGGGGGCTGGAATTTATTTGAGAAAACTGGCAAAGGAGCCAAGGAATTGGGAGAAAATAACTAGAGAGAGAAAGATGATAGAATGGGAAAACACCAAGAATTTATTTGGACTGAAGGTTAGAGATTTCCTTCACTGTCAAGGATTGATATCACAGTATTGGCAAATAGAAAGTAACAGGGGAGTCCTAAGTGAAAGACCAGCACTGGTAGTGTTTTTAGCAGAATATAGAAGATAATCTACCTTTAAAAAGGAATAATTAATAGAGCATGTAAAATACTGCATAATAACTGTAAGAATCAGTCAGAGGAAGTTAGAAAGGATTGGGAAGAGAGATTGGATAGCAACTTATGAAGAAACAATGACAGGATATGTGTATGCCTTCCAAATATGCAACAAAATCTAGAGGATTTAGGATTTTTGCTTTCAAATGTTTACATTGATATTTTTATACCCAAGTGGACTCCAGAGCATTTTCCCTCAGGTAGACAGCAAATGTTGGAGGTGTGATGGGGAAGAAAGAGGTAATTGGGAACATATTTTCTCAGAGTTCGGTGAGTTGACAGACTTTAAGGATTTCCTGCAGGATGCACTGTTGGAGATGTTGGGTGGGCAGATTGGTGTAATGAGGGAGATGATTTTTCTGAGCTATGATATAGAACTGGAATTGCCTAGACATGGTAAGACCTTGCTGTGTCTAATTATGGTGGCTGCCAAAAAAGCAATCACTAGACAATGGAAATCAAAATCTAGACCAGCTATGCTAGAAGTAGTGAATATAATAACAGAGACAAAACAACTGGAATTCAGATCTTTAGAAAAGGGTAAGAGTAAACTACATAGGAAAAAAAGGAATTGTGGGAATAATACATACCGGGGAGGAATGAGGTTTAAACGAAAGCAGGACTTAAATAAGCTGTGTAATTTTTGGCTGAAAATGATTGGGTAGATTATAAGTGATGTATAATGTTTGCAACTTACTGTGTGTGAGTATGATTTGTGTTGTAAAATGCTTGCAGCTAGGATTGTGTCGGTGTGGTTTGTTTTCATTTATATAAATCTATGATTGCCTATGTCATAAGTGATGGTTTAATAAAGATGCTTCTTGTTAAAAAAGGCAGGAATTTAATAATTTATGTAATGTTGCTAAGGTTATATGATATATAGCAATATATAGGAAGTATAGTGTTTGTAAATGTGAACTTGTTAATACAATTTGATTACTTTAATATAAATGTAAATTTGCCTATGTCACAAGTGATAATTCAATAACGGTGTTTAAAAAAAAAGATCTTGTCATCTTCCTAAAAACCCAACACTAGGAAACCTTGCAGGGACAAAGGGACACCTTTTTTTCTTTTGGGGTAATGCAAATGGAGTTTTCCCCTTTTCTGCTCCTATTCTATTATTCTGAACTATTTTATAGACTTTGTTTATAGTGAAATCATATCCACATCCATGAAACTGCATTGGGTGCCATTTCTAACAAGCCTAACTAATGTTTAGACTGAAATTCTTTAGCCTCACTGGAAGTATGCAATCTTGCCTAACCAGCATATTTTTGCTGAATTATCAGCTGCATGATCCAGTGACCCTTGAGGCCTGTACTTTTTTTAAATATGCTGACTCTGTCTTCCACTGAACTTGCTAGTTCATCAGATTTAGCTTGTTACCTCAAAGATCCATTTATTGACTGTCATGATACCAGCACAAAGGATTTCCAAATTATTAGCTAATTAGGTTCCTAGGTGATTACTAGGCTAAAGACCACTAGGGAATTTACAAGCCTAGCCACACACCCTAAACCATTTTGGTCCCGAGTATCATGGGCATCTATATGGAGAGGGGTGTGGTAGAGGGAGGTAACTAAGGATTTGTTGTGGGGTGTTAGTTAGAATAATATTTTTTCCTATTGATGGCATCTGTCCATAAGGGACATGGGGGCCAAAGCTGGTATATATTTACAATCTCCCATCCAATTGTCATTGTTTCACTTGAATAGGATCAGAGATGAACTCTGTGCATGAATCCTTTGGGACACATCTGTCTCTCCAGTAAATTCTGTTTCTGTCACAAGTGAAGTTCAAATACTGGGATCTAGTCTTTCTGTTGCTGTTTGTTTTGGCATGTGCAATAGAGCCATCAGAGTTGACCTGAGGAAAGCCCTGTAAGCCAGTCAAATGTTCCTCTCAAAATCCTGTAGGAAACTGAATACAGAGATACAGCCTTTGAGTGATCAGTGCAGGACAGGGTATTCATAGTCTGAATTCTTCTGGTGAGAAACCTTGTGGTCATTCCAACTTTTGCAAGTATCTGGTTAAATACACGCCAGTGGGACATTGCAACTGTTGCAAGTATCTGGTTAAATACACGCCAGTGGGGACATTGTATTCAATGACAGGTCTGAGAGAGGCTGAGTATAGTTGTACTGTAACTTCCTTGGACCAGGATGCTATACCCTTACCTATAAGTTAGGCAACATAGAAAGAATTTCTTACTATTTCAGTTAAATGCTGGCCAAAAGCCAGATTACTGTCTACATATGTTCACAGATCCCCAGCTACTGGGTCAACTCTTAGAGGCGTTTTAATGATTGAATAATTAACTTGAGTTGACAGTTTCCCAGTGGGAATTATAATGCATTTTTTGGCATTAAGTTTTAGGTCATGCCTTTGGCACCAGTCATTGATCTGTGTTAAACCCTCTTGCAAGATGTTGATGTCTTTGTTGAATTAATAATAGCCTACAATTTGCAATCATCTGAAAACTTGGTGAGGTAGAGGCAGAGGGCATGAACATTAGCATTGACTTCCAAGAAGCAGATGCCAAACAGGAGTGAGAGAAGCATGGAGCCCTGGGGTACTCTTTTGGTGACTGGTCTTTTAGTGGAGGTGGTACTACCGATTCTGAATTTTTTTTTTTTTAAACAAGAAACAGCTTTATTAAATTATCACTTATGATATAGGCAATCATGCACTTACATAAATGAAAACAAACCATATTGGTATAATCCTAGTTGCAAGAATTTTACATCACCAACCATATTGACACAATTCTAGCTGCAAACATTATACAAGACTTGTAATCTACTCTATCATTGTCAGTCAAACATTGCATAGCTCATTCAAATCCTGGCATCTTTTAAACCTCATTCCTTCCCTGTATGTATTGTTCCCACAATTCCCATTTTTTCACATGTAGTTTGTACCTACCCTTTTCTAAAGAGCCCAGTTCCAGCTGTTTTATCTATGTTACTATATTCATTGCTTCTAGTACACTTGGTTTAGACTTTCTAATCCATTTGAAATGCTATTTCAGCACCTCCAATGTAAATTTTGTACAAATTATTGTAAGAAATTTTGTAATTCTACTCATTTTCTTTTATATATATGTAATATATTTAAATATTAAATGTTGTTATTAAACATTGCTGGAGCTTTTCTTCCCGGGCTCCACTGAAAATGGGTTTCTGACCCAGCTGAACATTCCCAGTCACCAAATGTCAATAAATGATTAAATAAAATGAATACATTTTCTAGTAATTGCTCTTTTGGTAGCCATCATAATTAGACTCAGCAAGACCTTACTATGTTTAGGCAATTACTATTCTGTATTATAGCTCAGAAAACTCACTTCCCTAGTTACACCAATTTTCTCAACCAGTATCTCTGATAGAGTAGTCTGCAGAGGAACTTTAACATCAGCCAACTCATTATACTCCTAGAAAATATGTTCCCAATTACCTCTTTCTTCCCCATCACACCTCCAACATTTGCTGTCTACCCACTAACCACTGTGGAACAAAGTATAAGTCAGGTAAATCAACTGGCAAAAAAAAATTAACATAACTAATCCCAATGGAAAAGCGTACAAAATTATAAAATAATAAAATAATATTGCACATGAAAATAACCAAACTGTAAATGTAAGTCTCACTTCCAGAATCGGAATTAAGCCAGGACTACAAATAATGACCAGTCCTTACAATTAACACTCCAGCAGTAAGAGCCAACACAATCAGCCTGAAAAACTAAATAATAAAAAGGGCCAGTGTTGAAGCAGTATTCAGCAGTAGCCATATTAAAACAAAAGAAGAAGTTTAATCCAACGGGAATCAGATGGACCATGGGACCAGAACCTAAGCTGCCTAAAAATCAACAGTACAGTCTACACTAAAATAAGATCTGACAGTGCATCCCACAGGGACTATTTAATGTCTGCCAACTCACTTCACTCCAGGAAAATATTGTCCCAGTTACCTCGTTCTTCTCCATCACACCTCCAACATTTGCTGTGGACTTGAGGAAAAATTCTTTGGAATCCACTTGGGCTATAAAAATATCTGTGTAAACATTTCCAAGCAAAAATGCTAAATCTTCTAGATTTTGTTGCATATTTAGGAGACATACACGTATCCTCCTATTGTTTCTTTGTGAATTCCTTATCCACTCTCTCTTCTCAGTCCTTCTAATTTACTCTGATTGATTGTTATAGTTATCATGCAATATTTTATATGCTCTACCAATTATTCCTTTTTTAATGGCAGCTTCTTTTCTAGATGCTGCTAAAAACTGTAGCAGTGTTAGTTATTCATGAAAGACTCCCCTATTTCTTTCTCTTTGCCTATACTCTGGTATCAATCTTTGATAGGAATGGCAATCTCTAACCTGCAGTCCAAATAAATTCTTGGCGTCTTCCCATTCTATCATCTTTCCCTCTCTAGTTATTTGTTCGGACCACTACCCTCTTCACAGTGTCTAGGGAACGACTTAGTGCCTGAACCCTATTTGTTCCCTATATCTTGGTTCCATTGCCAGTTTTCTCCAATAAATTCCACCCCTCTCTTGCCTATTGTCTACATTCCTAATTGCAGTTATCCCTACCTAGCAGATATAGTTTGCAAAATTGCAATTGGCTGGACATCCAAACTGGTAAGGATTTTATACACACTAAGCTCGTACCCTCATTAGAGGCATACAATAAGAGTAACTTAAAAATCTTGGCATTCATCTCAACAATTATTAATAGCTCAAACAATAACACTTCATACATATCTGTTATTTATAAAATTCTCAGAAATTATTTTAGCAAAACAGATGTTTCCTTTTGGAATTATTCAAGTGAATTTAATAGACAAGTATTCTTAGAAAAAGATAAATAACTTTGCTTACAGTCAGTGAAGGAATCCACTTCTTTCCTGTTCTGGAATGTATACACATGGAAGTTTTTACACAGATGTTTTTTCACCTCACATAGTCTAGCAATCATGTACAAGAAAGATGAAATGAAATGCTGGAGATGTAGAAACCCTGATGCTGGCTGGATACATATTTTTGTTAATTATAAAATAATTTCCCCATTTTGGTTAGTCTTTAAAAATCTTTGTAAAGCTCTATGGAATGAGATCTGTATAATTTCAGACTCCCTTATCCTTTTGAACATTCCTGTTCCTGAAGTCATTCCTAAAAAACAAACATTTTTACTATGGTCTATCGTCTCCATAGCAAGGAAAATTGTTACTAAAAATTGGAAATCCCAATCTACTCCTGTCATTAAAGTTGAGTTTATTCATCTTGTGAACTACATTTGTAAGAATGAGATTGGTACTTTAAAAGCAAGGACTAACAACACAACTCATCATTTAATTGCTTGGACAAAATTGTGTAATCTGTTAGAGAAATATTAAGTGCTCTCCTATGTATATAGCTTTTTAGTTGTTATTGACATTGTATATAGTTTATTTGTTTTTTTTCTTGTTATTATACTGTTAGGTTATTGTGTTATAACATGAATACAAACATTTTGGAAATAAAAAAAGAATGGCACACAAGGGATATGAGTGCATGATGACTAATACAGTGCACAGCATGCTGATATTGTATGCCAAACAAAACAATATATGCAATGATACACAGATGATAGGGACAGTCTTGCATCCACTAGTGTATTCTTTAAATATGTGTAATACACAAGGCATCAGAAAGTAAGAAAGAAGGGCTGAAGTATTAGTAACTGAAGCACTGTGTCTACCACATATGAGTAACCTGACAGATATCAAATTACAATTGCTAGGTTGCCCTGCAGCACTGTATAGTCAACATCAGTGCACTAAGTGCCTGAGGGATGCATCATATGCTTAGGATGGAGAATGGTGCAGCTCTGTGAGTCCTACCAATTAATAGTGTGCAAGGTGCTCACACACACACACACACACACACACACACACACACACACACACACACACACACACACACACACACACACACACACACACACACACAAACACACACTTCTTCAGTTTGTCTATAAGATTTTTTGTCTTGTGTTCCTTTTTGTTTTATCGCTCTGTTTTTTCAACTCCTTTTACAAGGATCTTGTTGTCACCTTAATACTGAATGGCCTTTAGTGAAGTGAGTTTGTTACACCTTGTTTTTGTCTAGGGGCAGACAAGGACAGACAAGACTTAGTACTAGGTCTTCACACCAGTTTATTCATGCTAATATCTCATATGACTACAAGTGTTACGTGCAATCCTAAGGAAGCATCAGCATGGACATTATTCACAGGAACATAGGTGACCTTCAACCCACTTGAGCTGACCTATGTAAGCAGTGCACAGACTCAAGCTGCTTTTCTAAAGTGTGATAGTTAGTATGGAGTCTCTAAAATATACCTGCTAATTAACTGACTCTGTGGCAGCTTGTGTTCATGCACTTAATGCAGTAATATATCTGTTTTTGGGTTAGATGGAACTGGTTGTGAATACTGCTTTTCGAGCAATAAGTCTTTAAAGAAAAGAAATGGGGAAGATAGGAAAGTGGTGAAATGGGGAATAAGCAGGGGAAAAACAAAATGAAAGGAAGGCAGGAATGTGCAGGAAGGGTGTAGGTAAGAACCATAAATACCCATTTATTCAACAGTAAAAATGATCATATCTGCAGAATATTAGCTGAATTTGGACTGTCACCCCAGAGAGAGAGATAGAGAGAGGTGATCACAACACAATAATACTGTATAGCTACTTGGACCAACTCAAGTGTGTCAAGAAGACCCATTTACAAAATGGAGAGCTATGTATGGGATGTTTTTTTCGTGTGTGACAGATGCTCTTTTTTTTTTTTTTTTTGAGAGAGGGAGGAATGTTGGGTAAGGGACTAGGTATAGGTTCATAGATGTTTACTAGGCTAACGACCACAAGGGCCACATGAGATATGCCTAGCCATGCATCCCAAATCTCTGACAAGTTCTGATACCCTTGATAAGTGTAAGCATAGCCCTGGGAGAAGAATCATTTACAGGTTATCCATGTCCATTAGAGACATAGGTGCCAAAAAAGGGATGAATTTCCAGTTTCCCATCCAATTGTCCAAGTTGCACTTGAATTGGGATAGGGAGGAACTCTTTTTCACATGGATAGGGAGCCTGGGTCAGGTAGGTTGGGTAGGTGAGGTAACAATTTACAGACAGACAAGACATACAAGACAAGACACAGGGACGGTGAATGACACAGGAGGTGGTTGAACAGAATGGTTGAGTTGAGGGTGGAGACATCACAAACCCATGGATGTCAAGCTGGGTGACAGTGAGAACTGAGTCATCATCCACTGGACTGTCATCACTGTCACCTCACTGTGCAGATGGTTGCACTGTCTGATGTCTACGTCTCCTTCTCGTGTTATTAGTACAGTGATGGAGAGCAGTGTCTCCATCCGGCATAGGCATGCACCAACTGTGTGGCTCACAATACTACACACCAACCTTGTTTATTCTGTTACCTTTACTGTTAAGATGACTAACTCCTAACAAATAACTTTTCTACTTTTAACACTAACCATCTCAGAACAGATGCACACTATATTACAGACTGCAGCAATCAATCCTTGATGTGTGCATATATTACACATATGTGAATTCCAATTATGCAGATTACAGTTTACAGCAGGCCATTTGTGCCACTTCTATAGAGACTTTAATGTACAGTACAATATTGTTGACAAATTAACAATATTGTACAGCCAGAAAGTGTGCAATGTGAACCTACAACCTCTGACCACTGTCTAATACTGTATTGTTGGTTTAGCCTACAGAATAATGCATGGATACTTGCTGTTACAGTTCAGATATGCATGGTCACTTTGATACAACTGTAGAAGATACCTCTAAAAAATATATCTTAAACTTTTAACTCTACAGTAACAATACTGTTCTGCTGCACACATACTGCATGCTTCTCTCATCAGTACCAATCTAGTGGCATAAGTTTGTAGATTCAGTTTTCAGTATGTGACGGCTGCAGAAAAAAAAAAACAGAACATAATGCCATTGTGAATACCAGTCCTGCTTATATCAGCTTTTAACTTGTACAAGTAGTCTTTGTAATTGACACTTACATCTGTGAGGTGCCCCCAGTCCTAAATTCCTCAATCTATTGTTTGGGGGTATTCCTCTCCCTCCTCCAGAGGTCACTGTAGTGATGCTGCAGTAAATAATTGTTTAAACAAGAATGTGGCTGACAGCTTCAAGCTAAGACTATACAGTTGCTCACCTGACCGGTAGCACTGGTCAAGGCCTAGGCAAGTATATTCCATGACTCTGACTTGTAATCTTAGACACAATAGACCCTGTGCAATATCCTGGGCACATGTTCATTCATTAGGAGTCCAACAAACACTTTGGACTCCTGGACACCCCATCTTTGAGCACAGAATGTCAATCCCTCTCCAAGAATGCCTGCCATGTCTACCACAGAGCAAGACCAATGTACAATGATATTTTCCCACCAACTGCAGGTAACAAGCTTACTGGCAGTGTGCACTTTTTTGTTTTGCAACATTTGAAACTATTGTGCATCACTTAGCACTGTGAAATTAGACTGCTTGAGGGTGTGCACTGCCAGGCAAAGTGCTTAGTATTAATTGAATGCATCTGATTTATATTTGTGGGTGTTTATATCCTGTCTGCTACATTGGTACTCCATTCATCCAGTTTATGCACTACCATGCTTTACACAAACCAGCAAACCAGATGAACAAAAAAAAAGAGAGAGAGAGAGAGAGAGAGAAAATACTTGAAATGAGGAAAATCAGTCTATGACATACATAGTAGTAAATGTTAGTTGTTTGTCTTTTCGGCTTTTCCTGGTTAGGGGTCGCCACAGCGGAACTCTGGTCTGCTAATGATTGGCAGTCGATTTTTATGGTGCCGAGTTGCCAGCCCGATGCCCAACCTTCAGCAAAGGCACGCCCATTCAGGCATGTCTTTCGGAGGTCACTCGACTGTGGGGAGGGCATGCAGACTCCACACAGAAGGCACTCCAGCCAAGAATCAAACAAGAGAACCTTTTGCTGTGAGGCAACAATGCTACCGCTGTACCCCCGCGGCTTCATAGTAGTAAATGTTAGTACACATGAGATATGTCTACATAGGTCTGGATTTCAACTCTCACTCCAATGCACCTTCAGAAAACAGGATTGGTGCCTTATCCCTATTTGCCACACAAACAGATTTGCAGCAAAGAAATGAAGTCATTCCTCCCACAACCTAGAGCTACCTGTCCAATACTGTCT